>NC_140987.1:120810440-121006135 GCF_052327205.1 Somniosus microcephalus | reverse complement strand
TGCAGCATGCAACAGACAACCCACGAAGTGGGAGACTCGCTCTGGTGAGTACAGCAAAGGCGCCCTCCCGGAATGGTCGAGACAGCGGAACCACTGCTTCAGCACACTGATAGTGTGCTCCAACAATGTTCCTCCATCGCCTGATGGCTCGCATTGAAGCGCTCTTCAGCAGGAGTGCTGGGCGAACGGAGCGGGTCATCAGCCATGAGGCACAGAGGATAGGCCCTTGTCACCGAGAAGCCAGCCTCCTGGGTGAGCCGGGGGCCCTCGAATAGGTCTGCAACTGAAGTCTGGCGCAGGATGAAGGTGTCGTGGCTGCTGCCAGGGGAACTGCACATTGACTGCGAGGATCAGCTGTCGGTTGTCACAGACCAGCTGAACATTCAAGGAATGGAACCCCTTGCGGTTGCGGAAACTCCTCCGGATTCAAAACAGGCGCCCGCAAAGCCACACGTGCGTGCAGTCAATGGCCGCCCTGCACCATGGGGAAGTCGCTATTGCTGCGAAGCCCTCTGCGCGCTCCCGCTGCTTCTCCAGGTGTCACAGGGAAGGAGATGTACTGCCGCCTCCTTTTAAATAGGGCATCTGTTACTTGACGGATGCAGCAATGCATCACAAACTGCGATATTGTTGGCGATGTCCCCAGTTGCGGCCTGAAAGGAGCGCTCGCATAGAAATTCAGGGCAACAGTCATCTTGACAGCCACCGACAGAGAGGTCCTGCACCTTATCTGAGGCTGCATATCTGGCTGAAGCAGGTGGTACAACTCAGTCACCACCTCCTTTCTTAAACGCAGCCTTCTTAAGACACTGCTCCTCTGACATGTTCAAGTAAGAGAACTGCTGTCGGGAAAACCCTGGCAGCGTAATGTCTGGTGTGGCGACGTCTGTTGGCCCTCCTCCGTCTGGCCATTCCTGCCCTCTCTCTCCCTGCGTCTCGTGCCCCTTTCCAGGTGGTTCAGCAGCAGGACGTTCCCCTCCAATGCAGCCCCCATAATAATAGCACACAAGAAATTGTTAACGTTGTAAATGTCACCAGCAGCAAGGTGATGAGTCAGAAGGCTGAAGTTCCTCTGGCCAGCGCTGGCTCACTGGTGCAATAGGCTCTCAGAGTGCAGCTCAGCAACTCTGTGAAATTCTTGAGGAAGTTGTGCTCCCAAAATGGCTGCCCGCTTTTATACCAGTGCAGTCCCCTTTAAAGAGCGCCCCCCCAGCCCGAGAGCGACTGGGGAACGTTCCAGGTAAGCAGTCCTTATAGTGCCAGGCGGAACGGAGGGGCGCAAACACTGAATTTCCAGTCTGAGGCGCCCAAAAGGCGTTGCGACAGCTGAAATGACATCATGATCTGCCTGCGCCCGCGAGCGGGCGCTAAGGTTTAGCGCCGGCGCAAATGCCCACTCAATATGGGAGGAGGCGCTGGGTTCACTGCGCCCGGCCAAAAATTGGCTAACGCCCCACTTCTCGGCCTCTTTAGGCGCTAATTGGAGGTGCTGCCAACCGAATTTCTCCCCCCCATATGGACTTCCACCCTTGTACTTATCAGGCACAAGCCACTGCCAAAATGCATGTCTATGCCCGAGTGTGTTGGGCCTATGCAGAACCTGAACCTGCAAATACAAATGAATTCAGTCAGATGGAGAGCATGGACTTGTGCCCAGGTAGCAGAGGGTGGACAGAGAGGAAAAGCAGCCACATTATTGTCCCATTTCAACAGTTCATCCGATGTGCTTCAAAAAGTCATCTTCTCAATGATGTTAGGGTCACATACCCTGCTGAAGGGTTGAGAAATGTTGTGGGCTACTGCTCCTGACTTTGTGCTGGGTAATAAGAGAATTGCTTAATTGTAAGAAAAAGAATGTTCTATTGTTGTTCTGTATCTAAATTGCAACAAAATAGCCGATTGTTGTGGCTGAAATGTTGCAACAGCTTGTCACTCTCATGAAGTTTACAATGATTAGAAGTCAGGATTCTGCTCTGTATTTATTGTGGTTCAGACATTGATTGCCACTTGTAGATATTCATGTTGTTTTTCTGCTTTTGACTCAGAGGGCAAGGCAGTTGAGAAAAGCAGTTATAATGAATGAGTCAGAGGAAAAGCAAATCCCTTCATAATGGGATTAAAAGCAATTATTCTGCCACACTGTTGCTCCACCATCACCACGCTATAGTGAAAGGCTACACTCCATTCTGATAGTTAAATAGGATGTTCATTCCCCACAACCTCAGACATTTTAATATATAAAATTATGGGCTAGAAATTCATGTACTTACCGCCACTCTGCAGCGCCATGAAATGGCAATAAAATGGCGCCCGCCATTCTTTTACCAGTTTGGTGGCGGGTCCCACGGCGGCCGTCATATTCCTGTCCCTCTTTGCATTGCCGGTAACTGGCAGTACCCTGGGGAAAAAATAGGGCGTGGTGACGTCAATCCGGTGTGCAACGCCGATTTAACGTCACCAGCGCGAACTTCGACCCCAGCGCTAGGTCCTAAGCATGCAGGTTAACCTGCCGTGCAAGCAGGCTGACAGTGGCGATGTCTGCAGCTCCTTAAAGGGGCACACATATTCAGGTAAGTTTTAATTTAAGGGTTTGGACTGTTTTTTTTTGATATTATTGAAGTGTTGGCTTGCTGCAATAGATGTGAAAAGTTTTTTAAGTGTGTAGGGAGTGCTGCTGGATGCTTGCAAGGGCTCTGGATGGTAAATGAAGGCCTTTGAGAAGACAGAACATGCTGCGAATACTCAGCAAGTCACGCAACATCCGTGGAAAGAAAATCAGAGTTCACAGGCTCGATTTTAACTCAGCCATCAGGCGGGCTTTGAGGCGTGTGGGGGGTTAAAATCGCAAAACCTGGGGGTCAGGACCCCCCCCGCCCCCGCCCCCGGCCTGGTTCCTGACACCTAGCCATTTTAACCCAGCGTGTCTGATGGTCCCGAATCAGTCCCGCCTGCAACAGGCAGGACTGGTCTTTAGGGCCCTTAAACAGCACTCATTGGCCTTTATAATCCCATTTTAACAGGCCCTTGCCTGTTTAACCCTTTTCCCATGTAAACACAGCCTGGTGGGGATCACGCCTGTGAAACCTGGCGTGAACACTATTGGCTTGCTGACTATCAGCTGCAGGTCCACCATTAAAGAGGAGATTTGATCAGCCCATCATTTGCAGGTGGAAGGACTTTGTTGTTTCAGGCCTGGGCAACTTTTACCAGGCTTAACGACACCTGTGGAAGGTTGGAGCCTCACACACTTCTCCAGTGTGACCTCCTGCGAAACCCCTCTCGCCAGCCTCACTTAGCACTTCCTCAACTGAGGCACCTACCAGAAGCATGGGAGGCCTTTTTTTCCTTCTCTTCTTGGCATTAGAGGACCTCCAGCCCCATTCGCGAAATGACACATGCCACAGCTGCAGAAGTTGCCATCAGAATTTTTATGCAAAACAAGCAGCTGATGGCATTTTTACAAAATACACAACATTTCACCCAAGTGACTACCCTTGTGACTATTTGTGCTTTATTGCCACTTACGCGTGCTCCTACGTAGTGGTTCCCCTGTGGCTTCAGCAGATGCGGAGGGCCCTTGGCTCACTTTCCTGCTGCTCCTGTCTCGACACCTTTGGTGGGCGTCTCTAGGGGTGGTGAGCCTCGTGAGGGCTCGTCAGCAGGTCTGCTGCTCCTGCGGCTGTGCAGGAGTTGAGATGTCTATCTCAGTTGGGTATGGACTCCGGCGGGGCTCTGATCAAGGGCTCTGCAGCGGCATGGAAGTGTGAGCGCTTGGAGAGGAGCCCCCACTTCCTTGAGGTCTGCCACCAACCTCCCTCTCATGGGTTAGGTCCCCCTGTATCTGCAAGTGGCTGGAGAGCACCTTGCTGCACATCAGGGGAGCCATGGGGACCCGTACCTGCAATGGCAGTCCTACTCAGAAGAACTTCCATGAAGGTCTGGTTTCTCTGTTCAATAGATGCCCATCGCTCCTCAAGAGATGTCATTCTATTCTGAACACTCACCATGTTTTCCATACCCTGGCGACTAACCTCCTCCATGACCGTAGCCCTCCTCTCTCCTCTACCGTAGCCAGCCTTACCATGGAGGCAGCAATCATTTCCACGTAGGTAGCTATCCTTTCCGTGTTCATGCGTTCATGCGCCAATGACTCCACAAAGGCTCTGCTTATGTTCGCTATGGACTCCTCCATTCGCTCCACACTCGCAGCAACCCTAGAGACAAAACCTGCCAGAGACTCCTGCATCTGTGCATGGAGTTCCATCACCTCTGATCTTACGGATGGACCCAGAGGCAGAGGGTCGACATGCAGCTGAGCCGAGCTGGCAGAGTCCTGCGCCCTCCGATGAGGACTCTCCACTGCTGTCCTTGTCTCCACAATCTGCTGATGCTCACTTGTGAGCTATGATACACCAGGTGACAACTTTACTCTATGTCCCAAAGGTCCACCGAGGTGTGAGTGTCTGCGCTGGTGCTGGGTGCGCTTATTTCTGCTGACGCTGCACCCTCAGAGGTTGCAGATTCCTCTGAGGAGTCCGGCTGCTCAGGCTCTTCCTCCTGCACAGTGGGGACAGGGGGCTCTCGATGGTCCTGTGGGGGAGTCAAGGAAAAAGTTAGAGCTGTGATGCCAAGGTTACATGCACATTGCATTTTGCAGATGATCATAAGTCCACATGATGTAGCTTCAGAATCATTATCAATGACTTATGCAATGCCAATGAGAGAGATGGAAAACTATTCTGTCACCAGCTTGCGGGGATGCACCTGTCTCTCCTTCTCCAACTCCCGCATCTATGTCAGCCCCGACAACCTCCAGGACGCCTTCCTCCCAGGAGGTGAGCTGGGCTAATGAGGGCAGCCCTTCTCCTGTCTTGGCTCGCTCTCTCCTGTTGTGAGCTCTCTTTTCCTGCAATGAGGGAGACAAGTGGAGGTTGAGTGAGAATGAAGGAGTGAGTGCAGAGATTGCATAGCATAGATACTTAGAAGGAGACAAAGATGGAGTGAGGTTGCAAGACCAAGGGCCCTCCCTGTGTGTTGTCAGTTGTGTTCAAAGCATCAGAGTGAGAGGGGGTGTGAGGGCTGCATGGTGGAATAGTTATGTGAATGTGAGCATAGAGAGAGAGGGAATGGGTAAGGGGTGTCGAGATGCCGGTGTTGGATTGGGGTGGACAAATGTAAGAAGTCACACAACACCAGGTTATAGTCCAACAGTTTTATTTGAAATCACAAGCTTTCGGAGCGCTGCTCCTTCATCAGGTGAAGTGGAGAGATGCATAAAGACACAGCTTATATAGTCAGAGAATAATGCCAGATGATTACAGGTAATCTTTCTAACTGCCATTTATCACACCTCGGCAGAGAGATAATCACAGCAGACAAAGGTGTGAATGGTGTCCAAACAGGTCAGTCAGGAAAACATTACATCAAAGAACAATGAGGTGGGGTCACAAGGGGTCAAATGTTGCAGATGCTGGGGTCTGTATGAAAAACAAAAAACAGACAAAAAAACATTTTTTTTGCTGAAAATCACAGCAGGTCCGGCCGCATCTGTGTAGAGAGAACAAGCCAACGACGACTCGAGTCTGGATGACCCTATGTCAGGTGGGGTTACATGTAGCGTGACATGAACCCAAGATCCCAGTTGAGGCCATCCTCATGAGTGCGGAACTTGGCTATCAGTTTCTGCTCTACGATTTTGCATTGTCGTGCGTCTCAAAGGCCGCCTTGGAGAATGCTTACCCGAAGATCAGAGGCTGAATGTCCTTGACTGCTGAAGTGTTCCCTGACTGGGAGGGAACACTCCTGCCTGGCGATTGTTGCGCGGTGTCCGTTCATCCCTTGTCTCAGTGTCTGCATGGTCTCGCCGATGTACCATGCTCCGGGGCATCCTTTCCTGCAACGTATGAGGTAGACAACATTGGCCGAGTCACATGAGTATGTACCATGTACCTGGTGGGTGGTGTCCTCACGTGTGATGATGGTAAGGGTGCATGGATGTCAGTGTCAAGTGGGATGTGGAGGAAGAGATTGCTAAAGCTGAGTGCTGGTGAAGAAAGGCAATGGGGATCAGATTGAGGGTGATGGAAACTTCTTACTTTTCCAGTGCGATGAAGGTCATGGAATCTTTTTCTGCACTGCATCCAGGTGTGCCGTGTGAACCCCAAGGAGTTGACTTCCCCTGCCACCTGTAGCCACACAGCCTTGGTCTGACTGGGAGGCCTCTTCCTCCCTGAAGAAGGGAACAGGACCTCCCTGTGGGCCCTAGCACCATCCAGCAATGCCTGGAGTGAAGCCTCATCAAATTTGGGGGCCGCTCTTGCCCTCCTGCTGGCCGTTGCTCCTGCAGGCTCCTGTGCCATCTCAATGGTGAAGTTTGGAAGCCTGCAGAAGAAGCAAGGCTTGCTGTGGGCCCTAAAAGCAGCAGCAATAATGACGTCATATTCTGTGACTTTCTGACTGGAAATACTCAATTGCCAAGGCTTCCCACACGTTGGAAATCAATTGGCCAATTGAGTGAAAATTGCATCAATCTCACAGACCCATTTAGATTCGTGTGGGAAACACCAAATTCGGGGAACCCGACAATTCCCCGCACCTGAGTTAAAATCGAGCCCCATGTCTCAGGTCAACATGCTGCCTGACCAGCTGAGTATTTCCAGCATTTTATCCTGTCATTTCACATTTACAGCACCCACTTGCAGAAAAAAGAGGAAGACACAGAATAGGAGGAAGCCGAAGAGGAGAAATCAGACAGAAGGATGCATCCCATCAACCCCTTTGTGGCCGGGATATCCGAGATGGAATCATCTACCTGCGGTCCCATTGGCTGGGCAGGCTGCCTCTTCTTGTTGACCCACTGGCTGGGCAGGCTGCATTTCTTGGGTGTGTGAAATGAGGAAGGCACAAGCGTGGAGTTGTGCTGACGGGAGGGTGGGAAAGCAAGAGGTGCATGCCAGAAGGAGGATAACATACGAGGATACCTGCATCTTGTATCCTTTCAGCCCCGCCGCTGGCCAAGGGCTCAAGCATGCCACTGCCAAGAATGGCCTACACTGTCTCCTCCAAGGGGGTGAGGTGAGGCTAGGAATGGTAGATGTGCCTCGTCATTGGTGCAGATTGTTGGTAGGTGAGTGATTGGGGGTCGTGTGAGACTAGTGGTGCAGTTGGTAGGAGATGACTTTTGAAGATGCATTCACTGTCCTTGACCAGTGGTCTGAGGTCATGAAGCTTCTTTGGGCACTGGAACCAGGTGATGGGGGCAACACTGCTGGCAGTGGGGGCAACACTGCTGGCAGTGATGGCCTTAGTGATGTACTCCCACATCGTTCTTTCTGGAGGGTCTCCTGGCCCCTGTGGGTAGAGGGCCGCTCTTGCTGTGTTGACGCCCCGCACAAAGCTGGAGTGCTGCATGTGAGACCCTCGGTACCCCTTCCCTGGCTTGCTGAGCCATTTGTGTTAGTGCTGAGGCAGTTTTCCCATTTGTTGAGGTTAGGAAGGTAATTCAGCATTAACAGCTGAATATTCACATTTGGAACTTCTTTTAAATGTTGAATATTTCTTAAGAGGCAGAAAGGGTGGAAAAATGTTTTGATTTTGTTTGCATTTTATTTTGTATTGCTTCAGTGTGCATGACCCCTTTAAATCGCAGACCTCTTCATCGCTCACAATTCCCTGCAAGCTCTACAGCTTTGCTCACAGAGGCTGTGGGAAGCTGCAATGTCGCATTTGGACAGAAACTTCGTCCTGGATCCCCCCAGCAATGCCACCAGGACGACACTGCATGGAAGATGAGCACTGCACCACCTATCTCCATGCCCCCCAGACCAATTTCACTCGGTTAGCGTTGCGGCCATTTCCAGCGGCTGTTAACTGCAGTTGCCAGTAACACCGGCAACTTTGCTGGCGAACACGAATTTTTCCCCCAAAAAGTTTAAAAAGCACTGGAAGGTTATTTTGAATTGTACTGCAGTCAGGGACAATCCTAGTCTTCCAAAATGCAATTGATAAAGTTCTACATGAAAGGCTATTAGTTAAATGCTACGCCGCCTCCAACCAATTCCAACCTAAAATGGCAATCGGGGTCCTATTTACATCATAGGACCCCGACTTTCATGGGGGCCTATCGCCTGAAACAAGTGGGCAGTCTGGACACCCGGCGGTGGGCCACTTTCAAACTAGCGCCGGCCGCACCACCGACGTTAACAGCGTGGTAAGGCCATCAACCCCATTTTGAAGCCGTTACCACCCCGTTAACACCAAGTGAAGGCAGTCAAAATCGGCCCCATGGCTGCAGTGTCCGAGCAGCAGATAGCACAGCCCTGCATATTGCTTTGTGCTGGCCCAAACCACATAAAGACAGTTCCCCATGATCGTTGCCAGGTAGATGTGGCAATGCCTGTACATTTGATTGCTAGTATCTTATCGGGTATGACCAATCAGATGATGCTGACTGTTGACCACCCTGATATGCCACCTTCTATGCAGTACCATGTAAAGCACGATGTACTGTGATTGGGGTGCCTCCAAGGAACACTTCAGCATCATGGTTAGTCAAGTGTTCATCCATCTTATTTGTGCTATTTGATCTGTTCTCCCAGTTTCTTTTGGGAATAGGAGTCTCTACATGTACTAATTCTCTGCCAAAGTGAGGTATGTGCATTCTTGTCTGTAGATACTGGTGTGATGGTACTGGTAGGCCACAGAACACTTCCAGAGCAGCCTGATCTGACTGGCATTTCTACTCTTCTTCCTCCAAAAAGCTCAGATGTTGGGGAATTCCCACCAGGACACCCATTGTTGGCAGTAATGCTGTTAGGGGGGAAAATAAGAAACAGCGGAACAATTGGAACAAAGGTTCATTAGAAACTAAGTGCCAGCAAAAAATAAAATGTAAGAGAATGACAAAAATGGTCCTAGAAGCCAATGGAAATGAAAATCGCCCGTTTTACACTATCCCCCAAAGTCAAAGTTACCCCAATGGCTCTGAGCCTACATGAAATCTGTATTACTATCCATTTGTTGTGAGACAGCATTGAGACAATTCTCATTTGCTCCCTGCTGTACCCAACATTCCTGTGTAATGATTCCTCTGACACCAAGATAAACATAAATACCAGAGATGATCTGGAGCAGTTGATCTCTCTAATGTGTTCAGACTACAGATAAGTGGAATATATACCATATATAAGAGTCACTCAAACCTAAACAATGTTTGCTGAATATTGGCACTGAAGGATTTTGAAAGTGGCAACATTCAGACTAAGTACTGTTAATACTGTCCTACCCTCACTATAACACAGATACATAGAAACATAGAAACATAGAGATAGGAACAGGAGTAGGCCATTCGGCCCTTCGAGCCTACTCCGCCATTCAATGAGATCATGGCTGATCTTCGTCTGAGATCATAGCTGATCTTACCAGTTCAGTACCCCGTCCCCGCCTTTTCTCCGTAACCCTTAATCCCCTCAGCCTTCAGAAATATATCCAATTCTCTCTTGAAAATATTTATTGAATTAGCCTTCACAGCCCTCTGTGGCAGGGAATTCCACAGGCTCACCACTCTTTGAGTGAAGAAATTCTTCCTCATCTCTGTTTTAAATGATTTGCCCGCTATTTTTAGATTGTGGCCCCTGGTTCTGTGCTCCCCGGCCATTGGAAACATTCTCTCTGAATTCAGCCTGTCCAGGCCTGCCATAATTTTATATGTTTCGATGAGATCCCCTCTCAATCTTCTAAACTCCAGTGAGTACAAGCCCAAACTATTTAATCTCTCTTCGTAGGTCATTCCTGCCATTCCAGGTATCAGCCTGGTGAATCGCCGTTGCACTCTTTCCATGGCAAGAACATCCTTCCGCAGTTGGGGCGACCAAAACTGTACACAATACTCCAGATGCGGTCTCACCAGCACCTTGTACAGCTGTAGTAAGGTATCCCTATTCCTATACTCGAACCCCCTTGATATGAAGGCCAACATACCATTTGCCTTCTTAATCGCCTGTTGCACCTGCATGCTCTCCTTCAGTGACTGGTGCACAAGAACACCCAGGTCCCTCTGCACTTCCCCATCTCCCAATCTATTGCCATTTAGATAATAATCTACCCTCCTGTTTTTACCCCCAAAGTGGATAACCTCGCATTTATCCACATTATAGTGCATCTGCCACGTATCCGCCCATTCCCCCAACCTGTCCAAATCACACTGTAGCCTCCTGACATCCTCATCAGAGCCCACCCCTCCTCCTAGTTTAGTGTCGTCAGCGAATTTGGAAATATTGCATCCAATTCCCTGATCCAGATCATTTATATATATTGTGAACAGCTGGGGTCCCAGGACAGATCCTTGCGGCACCCCGCTGGTCACTGCCTGCCACTCTGAAAACGAGCCGTTTATTCCAACTCTCTGTTTTCTATCCGCCAGCCAGTTCTCTATCCACGTTAATACTTTGCCCCCAATCCCATGAGCCTTAATTTTGCATGATAATCTTTTGTGTGGAACCTTATCGAAGGCTTTCTGGAAGTCAAGGTACACCACATCCACTGGCTCTCCCCCATCTATTTTACCAGTTACTTCCTCAAAAAATTCCAGCAGATTAGTCAAACACGATTTACCCTTTGTAAATCCATGTTGACTCTGTCCGATCCTTTCCCCATTTGTCAAGTGCTCCGCTATTTTATCCTTAATAATGGACTCTAGCATTTTGCCCACAACCGATGTAAGGCTTACTGGTCTATAATTCCCTGCTTTCTCTCTACCCCCCTTTTTAAATATTGGGGTAACATTAGCTACCCTCCAATCCACGGGTACTGTTCCCGAGTCAATGGAGTTCCGGAAGATGATCCTTAGAGCATCTGCTATCTCCAGGGCCACCTCCTTAAGTACCCTAGGATGTAGTTTATCAGGCCCCGGGGATTTGTCGGCCTTCAGTCCCCTCAACTTACCCAACACCATATCCCTAGAGATACTAATTTCTGTCAGCTCCTCCCTCTCATTAGTCCCTATGTTTGCCGATATTCCTGGGAGGTTATTTGTGTCCTCCTTTGTGAATACAGAGCCAAAGTATGAGTTTAATTGGTCTGCCATTTCCTTATTCTCCATTATATATTCTCCCGAATCGGACTGCAAGGGACCGACTTGGGATTTTACCAGTCTTTTCCTCCTGATATACCGATAAAAGCTTTTTCAGTCTGTCTTTATGTTTGCTGCAAGTTTACTTTCGTATTCTATTTTCCCCTTCCTGATTAATCCCTTTGTCCTCTTTTGCTGTATCCTGTACTGCCCCCAATCTTCCGGTCTGGTGCTTTTTTTTGCCAGTTGATATGCCCTTTTTTTTTATTTTATGCTGTCCCTAATTTCCCTCGTTATCCACGGTTGAGTCACCTTTTTAGGTTTATTTTTATGCCAAACCGGTATAAACATGTTCTGGAATTCTTCCATTCTATCTTTGAATGCTTGCCATTGTCTATCCACTGTCAATCCCCCCAGAAACACCACCCAATCAATCTTACCCAATTCCCGTCTCATACCCTCGTAATTCCCTTTATTTAAGTTCTGGACCTTAGTCTCTGATTCAATTTCCTCACTCTCCATCTCGACTGAGAGCTCGATCATATTATGATCGCTCTGACCCAAGGGGCCTCGTACAAGAAGATTGCTGATAAGTCCCTTCTCATTGCACAATACCCAGTCTAAAATGGCCTGATCTCGAGTCGGCTCCTCGACATATTGGTCCAGATAACCGTCCCGAAAACATTCCAGGAATTCCTCCTCTTCAGAATTTTTACTAATTTGGGTAGTCCAATCAATATGTAAATTAAAGTCACCCATGATGACAGCTGTGCTCTTATCGCACGCTTCTCTAATTTCCCTTTTTATGCCTTCCCTCACCTCCATATTACTATTTGGAGGCCTATATATCACACCCACTAACGTTTTCCTCCCCTTGCTATTTCTCATTTCTACCCATACAGATTCCGTTTCATCCGAGTTAATATCCTTCCTTTCCATTGCATTAATCCCCTCCTTTACCAGCAATGCTACCCCACCTCCCCTACCTTTTTGCCGATCCTTCCTAAATATTGTATATCCCTGGATGTTAAGTTCCCAGCCTTGCCCACCCTGCAGCCACGTTTCTGTAATCCCAATCAAATCATACTTGTTTACCTCTATTTCCACAACTAATTCATCCACCTTGTTCCTAATGCTTCTAGCATTAAGATACAAAGCCTTCAGGCTTGCTTTTTTCACACTCTCATTGTGAATTAGTTTGGCCCTTTGTGTTTCTCTCCTTTGCTTATTGCTTCTCACCTTTCTACCATCTATTTCTGACTTCATATGACTTCCCTCTTTTCCACTACCTAGGTTCCCATCCCCCTGCCAAATTAGTTTAAATCCTCCCGAACCGCCCTAGAAAATATTACCCCGAGGACATCGGCTCCCTCACAGTTCAGGTGTAGACCGTCCCCTTGGTACAGGTCACTCCTCCCCAAGAACTGGTTCCAATGCCTCAAGAATTTAAATCCCTCTCCCTTGCACCACTGCTCAAGCCACGTATTTAGCTTATCTATCTTACTCTCTCTAAACTTATTAGCTCGTGGCACTGGTAGCAATCCAGAGATTACTACCTTTGAGGTCCTACTTTTCAATTTAGCTCCTAACTCCCTAAATTCAGCTTGTAGGACCTCCTCCCTCTTTTTACCTACATCGTTGGTACCTACATGTACCACGACAACTGGCTGATCCCCCTCCCCCTTCAGAATGCTCTGCACCCGCTCCGAGACATCCTTGACATCATGATGTTAAATAGAATGGCGTTCATCTACAGCTCTATAATTAATAAACAGCATATAAAGCCCATCCTATAGCACGGCTTTACTGGAACCATAGTTTCACACCCAAGGGCAAATGTATTTGGTTCTGGTAGAACCTAGAGAGAAAGTACTAGGCAAACTAAAGGGCCTAAAGGTGGACAAGTCCCCATGACCCGATAGCCTACATCCTAGAGTCTTAAAAGAGGTGGCTGCTGATCTAGTGGATGCATGGGTTGTAATCTACCAAAATTCCCTGGATTCTGGAGAAGTCCCAGCGGACCGGAAAACCGCAAATGTAACGCCCCTATTTAAGAAAGGAGGGAAGCAGAAAGCAGGCAACTATCGACCAGTTAGCCTAACATCTGTCATTGGGAAAATGTTGGCGTCCATCATTAAGGAAGTGGTAGTAGGACATTTAGAAAATCATAATATAGTCAAACAGAGTCAGCATGGTTTTATGAAAGGGAAATCATGTTTGACAAATTTACTGGAGTTCTTTGAGGATGTAATGAGCAGGGTGGGTAAAGGGGAACCAGTAGATATCGTGTATTTGGATTTCCAGAAGGCATTCGATAAAGTGCCACATAAAAGGGTACTACACAAGATAAGAGCTCACAGGATTGGGGGTAATATATTAGCATGGATAGTGTAATGTATATACCTTTAAGGGGGGAACTACTTTTTACAGCTCATGTATACTGTAGTACCGGCAGTGACCACACCTGTATATAGCACTGAGTAGTAATCTGTACAGTCAGTTCAACTGTGAGCCACGTTGAGTAAACACCTGTTGTACCGTTTCTGCTGCAGTCTGTATCTTATTATACCCAGACACAACATTGACGATGAAGCAAGTTCGAACCTACCTGCAACTCTGCATCACCTCCCAGGGATTCGTTCCTGGAGATCAGTGGATTGGAGGTCAAGGCCAGAGACTCGGGCGTCGACCACGGGCAACCGCCCAGTCATCCAGCAGAGACTCGAGAATTGCGGGGGAGGCTGTCGAGAGCCAGGCTTGGCTTTCCAGTCGAGGTGGTCCAGCGAAACGGGCTGGCAACAGGTAGTGCGCAGACCCTTCCCGGACAGCAGCGGGCTAGAGCCCGACCGAGTGGCACAGCAAAGGGCCGAGCAGCGTCGATGGGGGAGAGAGAGAGAGGGCAGAGCGCACAGGGCGCAGCCGGTGTTCAGGGGCCGAGCAGCATCGGAGAGAGGGAGAGAGAGACGCGCAGAAATCCGCGGGCGCCGCCATTGCCACGAGGATTGCCGAGTGCGGCGTTGGCAGCAGCGGGGGAGGAAGGAAAGCGTGGGAGACGCCATTTTAAGCCATTGGGAGACGCCATTTTAAACCACACCCAAAATGCCGAAGAGTGGCAGTATCACCGCATTTGACAATGAAGTCAAAGATTGGACTACATATGTCGAGCGAATAGAGGTGTACTGCAAGGCAAATGAGGTGTCACATGACAAGAAAGCATCGGTATTGTTAAATTTAATGGGTGCAAAGAATTATGGGTTATTACGAAATCTAGTAAACCCAACGAAGCCAATGGAAAAGAGTTTTGAAGACATAGTAACGATACTACAGGAACATTTAAACCCCACACCGCTGCTGATAGCAGAAAGATTCAAGTTTCACAAACGGAACCAGCATAAGGATCAAAGCAATGCTGGTTATTTAACAGAACTGCGCAAACTATCGAAACACTGCCAGTTTGGAGCAGGACTGGCAGATACCTTAAGGGACAAGTTTGTGTGTGGGCTTCAAAGTGAAGGAACCCAGAAATGGCTTTTATCTGAAAAGGACCTTACACTGGAAAAGGCTTTCAGCATTGCGGTATCATATGAAGCAGCAGCACGGGGCGCTGCAGAGATACAACAGAGACCGTAAAAATATGGCACAAACGAAATGTCATATGGAACAGAGAAGTGCTATCGCTGCGGCAGAACAACACACGACCAGAATGATTGCTGGTTCAAAGACAAAGTGTGCAGACAGTGTGGAAAAGTAGGACACATAGCACGAGTCTGCAGGTCGGGAAAGAAAACCAGCAATAAGAAACCTACCAAAGAAAAGTACAAGAAGGTACATAAGATGACGGAGAATAGTTCAGACGAACAAAAGTGTGATAACGACTCCGAAAGCAGGGAACTGAGTTGTCTGAAACTACATAATGTGATCACAATGGAGGATCACCGAACCATTTGGGTCACTCTCAAGATAGCAGGAGTCCAGGTAAAGATGGAATTGGACACAGGATCAGCCCTAACAGTTATAAACCGACGGGACTACGAGCGGCTATTCTCACACATACCCTTGAGAGACACAAAAATTATTTTGAAGACGTACACGGGGCAAAAAGTCTACCCCAAAGGAAAAATAAGGGTGACCGTTATATATAACGGTAAGGAAACACCAAAACTAGACCTGCATGTATTGCAAGATGGAGGACCACCATTACTGGGACGTGAATGGATCCGGAAAATACAACTGGATTGGCATTCCATACATGCACTGACTGTGGCTGACAAAAAGGATGACGATGTCACACCTGGGCGACTGTCAAAGATCCTAACTGACGCGAAAGAAGTGTTCCAGCAAGGACTCGGAACACTAAAAGGCATGACAGTGACGATTAAAATTGAAGAAAACGCAAACCCAAAATGTTTTAAGGCCAGACCGGTACCTTATGCGATCCGCCCAGCCATCGAAGCAGAGCTGGAGAGTCTGGAACGTTCAGGTGTACTGTCCAAGGTAGACCGGAGCGAGTGGGCTACACCCATCGTCCCTGTGATGAAAAAGTCATTGAGCAGCACGCCTGGGGAACCAAGGAAGGTTCGCATCTGTGGGGACTTTAAGGTAACAGTGAACCCAGTCCTTCACACCGTACAATATCCATTTCTGCGGATTGAAGATATTTTTGTCTCGCTATCTGGAGGGAAACGCTTCACTAAGATTCATCTGGCCCAGGCGTATCTGCAAATGGAGGTAGAAGAAGCATCAACAAAATACCTCAAAATCAACACCCATAAAGGTCTCTACCAATACAACCGGCTGGTATTCGGGGTAGCATCAGCTCCGGCTATTTGGCAGAGGGCAATGGAACAAGTCCTGCAAGGGATCCCAGGGACCCAGTGTTATTTGGACGACATCCTGGTCACAGGCGAAAATGACAGTGATCACCTTGCCAACCTGGAGCAGGTGCTCACTAGATTGCAGGAATATGGGCTCCGAGCTAACCGCCCCAAATGCGAGTTTTTTAGAAAACAGATCTCGTATTGTGGCCACGTTATCGATAAAGAGTGGTTACATAAGTCCCCAGAGAAGATTGAGGCAGTAGTCAAGGCTCCAGCACCGGAAAATGTGTCACAACTGAGGTCGTTCCTCGGGCTGGTAAACTACTACCATAAGTTCTTGCCAAATTTGTCTACAATACTACACCCACTGAACACCCTACTGCAAACTGGGGTGCCATGGAAGTGGAGTGATGAATGTAGACGAGCTTTCCAGAAGAGCAAAACACTAATCACATCGAAAGAGGTATTGGCCCATTACAACCCAGCATTACCAATTCGGTTGGCATGTGATGCGTCACCCTATGGCATTGGAGCGGTGCTGTCGCACAAATTCTCGGACGGCTCAGAGAGGCCAATAGCCTTTGCGTCACGATCACTAACCTCAGCCGAGCGTAACTACGCCCAGATTGACAGGGAGGCCCTCAGTCTAGCGTGGGGAGTGAAAAAGTTCAATCACTATCTGCACGGGCAGAAATTCACCTTGCTGACTGATCACCAGCCTCTTGTCTCCATTTTTAATCCGAAGAAGGGCGTTCCGGTGATGACTGCGCAACGACTACAAAGATGGTCACTTTTCTAGGGGCACACCACTATGAGATTGAATATAAGGGCACGAAACAGCATGGAAATGCTGATGGGCTATCACGCCTGCCACTGCCTAATGCGGAGGAAGCACCAGCAGTGGATCCTGTCGAAATATTCCATTCGACTATAGTTCAATACCTACCGGTAACTAACGCTTGTATCGAAAAGGAAACCTGAAATGACCCAACACTGTCTCGGGTATATGATTTGACGGTGAAGGGATGGCCAGCACATGGCGACTCACTGTTGCCAGCATTCTCGACAAGGAGAGAACAGCTGTCAGTGTGCCGGGGGACCTTGATGTGTGGATCCCGAGTGGTAATTCCACCCAAGTTAAGGGATAGAGTGCTCAATGAGCTTCATGAGGGTCATCTGCGAGGGGTAAAAATGAAAAGCCTAGCCAGGGCTTATGTGTGGTGGCCGGGAATTGATAAACAAATCGAGGACCTGACCAAGAGCTGCTCAGGATGCCAGAAAGTCCAAAATGCACCACCACAGGCCCCTCTACACCCATGGGAGTGGCCCTCATCTCCATGGCAACGGGTGCATATTGATTTTGCTGGTTCATTCATGGACTCAATGTTTTTAATAGCCGTGGATGCGCACTCGAAATGGCCTGAGGTGATCAAAATGTCCTCCACCACCACGGAGAAAACTATTGCAGTCCTACGGACCATTTTTGCCAGGAATGGCTTGCCAGAACAGATTTGCTCCGACAACGGACCACAGTTTGTGTCCGAAGAGTTCCGGAGGTTCTTGAAAAAGAATGGGGTAAGGCATTACACATCCGCCCCGTATCATCCAGCTACAAATGGATTGGCTGAGAGGTTCA
Source organism: Somniosus microcephalus (assembly GCF_052327205.1). Classification (NCBI taxonomy): domain Eukaryota; kingdom Metazoa; phylum Chordata; class Chondrichthyes; order Squaliformes; family Somniosidae; genus Somniosus; species Somniosus microcephalus. Next base: position 120,988,614 of record NC_140987.1, on the reverse strand, counting down.
TACAAACCTTTAAGAAGGCAATAAAGGCTATGTACAATGACAACATTCCGCTGCAGCACAAGGTGGACAATTTCCTGTTCGCCTACCGGAATGCGACACATGCAGTCACCAACCAGGCCCCAGCCATGATGTTCTTTAACCGAAGGTTAAGATCTCGCATGGATTTGCTCAGACCAAACGTACGAAGAGATGTTGAGAGTAAGCAATTCCAGCACATCCATGAGAAGCCAACTATTATGTCCGTGTGTAATTGAGACACGGACTGCAGGAGCTGGTTACAACAGGTGTTTACTGAGTGGAGACAAAACTGGAACTACTATGCAAAGTTACTACACAGGCTTATATACAGGGGTGGTCACTACTGGTACTGCAGTATACAGGGGCTGCAGAATATAGTTCCTTCTGCAAAGTACATACACTACAATTCCTCCCCTTTTAGCTAAACAGTACATAACATTCGATTAATAATTAAATAACATATTTACAATTACAGTTGCTAGATACATTAGCTGAAGTTAAGCAATTATAAGTTCAGTCTTTGAGGAGGCTTCCTGATTCTGTCCGGATAACGCCTCTTTGGGGTATCAGGTTCTTCTGGCAGAGTTGATTCGGGATCAACGTCGTTATTTGGTTCGTCTGCTTCCAATATCACCGATTCTGAGGTAGATGCAATTGGTACTTCGGTTTCATCACCAGGTGTATCGGATCGTGGTGTGGATTTGACGTTTTCCAGTGACTCTAGAATCTGGTCAGCATGGCGTCTTACAATGCTCTCTCCAACATCCACGGTATACATTAGAGGTCCTGGCCGTGTGCAGATCGTTCCTGGCTGCCATTTCTCTGTGCGGTAGTCCCGGGCCAAAACTGGTTGACCTATCTTAAAACTCCTGGTCGGCCTTTCATTCATATTCTGAAACTGCCTGTTCTCCACATCTCTTCTGATGTTTGGCTTAACCAAATCCAAGCAGCATCGTAGTCTTCGATTGAAGAACATCATGGCTGGAGTTTGGTTGGTAACCGCATGTGTCGCGTTCCGGTAGGCAAACAAGAAGTTATCCACCTTGTGTTGTAGGGGTATGTCTTCATTACACATTGCCTTAATAGCCTTCTTGAATGTTTGAACAAACCTCTCAGCCAATCCATTGGTGGCTGGATGATATGGGGCGGATGTGTAATGCTTAACACCATTGTTCTTTAAGAACCTCTGGAACTCTTCAGACACAAACTGTGGTCCATTGTCGGAGCAAATCTGTTCAGGCAGCCCATTTCTGGCGAATATGGTTCGTAAGACTGTGATCGTTTTTTCTGTGGTGGTTGAGGACATTTTTATTACCTCTGGCCACTTTGAATGTGCATCCACCGCAATTAAAAACATCGAGTCCATAAATGGACCAGCAAAATCAATGTGCACCCTTTGTCATGGAGATGAGGGCCACTCCCATGGATGTAGAGGGGCTTGTGGTGGGGCGTTTTGGACCTTCTGGCATCCTGTACAGCTCTTGGTCATCTCTTCATAGAAACATAGAAACATAGAAGATAGGAGCAGGAGTAGGCCATTCGGCCCTTCGAGCCTGCTCCACCATTCAACGAGATCATGGCTAATCATCCAAGCTCTCTATCCTTCAATTTGGCTGACAGTTGTTCTCTTCTCGGCGAGAATGCTGGCAACAGTGGTTCGCCATGTGCTGGCCATCCCTTCACCGTTAAATCATAGACCCTGGAGGGTGTCGGGTCATTTCGTGTTTCCTTTTCTATGTTTGCATTCGTCACAGGTAGACATTCGACTATGGTCAAGTGGAATATCTCCACAGGATCCACTGCAGGTGCTTCTTCCACCGTCGGCAACGGTAGGCACGACAATCCATCAGCATTCCCATGCTGTTTAGTTCCTTTGTACTCGATGCCCCTAGAAAAAGGGACCACCTCTGTAGCCGTTGTGCTGTCATTATCGGGACGCCCTTCTGGGGGTTGAAAATGGAGACAAGAGGTTGATGATCAGTTAGTAGAATAAATTTCTGACCGTGCAGGTAGTGATTGAACTTCTTCACCCCCCACACCAGGCTGAGGGCCTCTCTGTCAATCTGGGCATAGTTACGCTCGGCTGAAGTTAACGAGTGTGACGCAAAAGCTATCGGCCTCTCTGAACCATCAAGGAGTTTATGTGACAGTGCCGCTCCAATGTCGTAGGGAGACGCATCACACGCCAGTCTTATCGGTAGTGATGGGTTGTAGTGAGCCAATACTTCTCTTGAAGTGATTAGGTCTTTACTCTTCTGAAAGGCCCGCTTACATTCATCGCTCCATTTCCATGCTACTCCAGTTTGTAGTAGGGCATTCAGTGGGTGCAGAATTGTGGACAAATTCGGCAAAAACTTATGGTAGTAATTCACCAATCCTAGGAATCACCTCAGTTGCGACATATTTTCAGGCGCTCGAGCCTTAACTACCGCTTCAATTTTGTCAGTGGACTTATGTAACCCCTCTTCATCAATCACGTGGCCACAATACAATATCTGTTTCTTAAAAAACTCGCACTTGGGGCGATTGGCTCGTAGCCCGTGTTTTCTTAGTCTAGTGAGCACCTGCTCTAGGTTGGCTGTAGTGTATGTACCCGTCTACCTTTAAGGGAACTATTGAATGTAACCGTTCACCTTTAAGGGAACAACTTTAGGTGTGGCACTATTTGTTTGGCTTCTGTATACTGTAATACCGATAGTGACCACACCAGTATATAAGTGTTGTAGCAGGATTTCTGGGGCAGATTCGCCCGGACCTTCGAATAGTAAAGACCTGTTTGTTTGTTACTTCTGAAGTCTGTGTATTTATTAACTGCACAACCCACAGACTTTACATTGGCAAGGTGTTCACTGTCATTTTCACCTGTCACTTGGATGTCGTCCAAGTAACACTGGGTCCCCGGAATCCCTTGCAGGACTTGTTCCATCGCTCTTTGCCATATCGCCGGAGCTGATGCTACTCCGAATACCAGTTGATTATACTGGTAAAGACCTTTGTGAGTGTTTATCGTGAGATACTTCCTAGAGGATTCTTCAACCTCCATCTGCAAATATGCTTGTGCTAGGTCAATTTTTGTAAAACGCTTCCCTCCAGATAGTGAGGCGAAAATATCCTCTATCCTCGGAAGAGGATACTGTACTGTGTGAAGGAGTGGGTTCACCGTCACCTTGAAGTCCCCACAGATGCGAACCTTCCTTGGCTCCTCAGACTTATTGTTTAACGTTTTCTTCATGACAGGAATGATGGGTGTCGCCCACTCGCTCCAGTCTACCTTAGTTAGCACGCCTGCATTCTCCAGATTCTCCAGCTCTGCCTCGACGGCTGGGCGAATTGCATACGGTACCGGTCTTGCTTTGAAAAACTTGGGAATTGCATTCTCTTCTATTTTTATCGAGGCGGTTACGCCTTTAAGAGTTCCCAGTTCTTGTTGAAATACCTCTTTAGCGTTAGCTAAGATTTTTGACAATTGACCAGGTGTGACGTCGTCATCCTTTTTACCAGCTACAGTCAGTGCCTGAATGGAGTGCCAGTCTAAACTTATCTTTCTGATCCATTCACGTCCCAATAACGGTGGTCCACCATCTTGCAGTATGTACAGATACAATTTCTGTATTTCTTTGCCGTTGTATTCGACAGGCACCCTTATTTTCCCTCTGGGGTATACTTTCTGCCCTGTATACGTCTTCAAGACAATGGATGTCTCTTTCAAGGGTATGTGTGAGAATAGCCGCTCGTAGTCTCGTCGATTCATGACGGTCAGGGCTGATCCTGTATCCAATTCCATTTTGACTTGGAACCCTGCTATCGTGAGGGTGACCCAAATGGTTCGGTGATCCTCTTTCGCGATTACGTTGTGAAGTTTGAGACAACTTAGTCTCTTGTTCCCGGATTCACTATCGCTCTTCTGGTCTTCGGAACTACTGTCCGTCATCTTTTGTACTTTCCTGTACTGTTCCTTAGTAGCCTTTTTGTTGTCGTTAGTCTTCTTCCCAGACCTGCAAACTCGTGCAATGTGTCCCATCTTTCCGCATTGCCTGCATATTTTGTCCTTGGACCAGCAGTCCTTCTGGTCATGGGTTGTTCTGCCGCAGCGATAACATTTTTCAAATCCCCGTGTCATTTCGTGGGTGCCGTATTCCTATGGCTTTTGCTCTATTTCCGCAGCTCCCCTTGCTGCTGCTTCGTACGATACTGCCACGCTGAAAGCCTTATCTAGCGTCAGCTCTTTCTCTGAGAGTAACCTCTTCTGGGTTCCTTCACTCAGGAGTCCACAGACAAATTTGTCCCGTAGAGTATCTGTCAGTCCTGCTCCAAACTGGCAGTGCTTTGATAGCTTGCGTAGTTCTGTAAGGTAATCAGCATTGCTCTCATCTTTATGCTGATTCCTCCTGTGGAATTTAAATCTTTCTGCTATCAGCAGCGGTGTAGGATTTAGGTGATCCTGTAGGATATCAACAATTTCGTTAAAACTCTTCGCCATCGGTTTGGCTGCAGTGACCAGGTTCCGCAATAGACCGTACGTTCTTGCGCCCATTAAGTTTAGTAGTACCAATGCCTTTTTCTCATCGGCTACTTCGTTTGCCTTGCAATATACTTTGACTCTTTCCACATACGTGGTCCAGTCTTCTATTGCATTATCGAAGGCAGTGATATTGCCAGTCTTCGGCATCTTGGAAATCTAAGATGGCACCTCCCGCGCTTTCCCTTCTTCCCCGATTGAACAAAATGGCGCCTCCCGCGCTTTGCCTTCTTCCCCGCTGGATTAAGATGGCGCCTCCCGCGCTTTCTGTCTTCTCCGCTGCTGCTAGCGCTGTTGTTGGCGTTTTTATGCCTTGATGGCGACGCCCTATGGTCTTCGCGCACATCCCCCCCGCGCTGCTGCTAACGCCGCTCTCCGCGGTCCCCGTGGCAAACTGCAGCTCCTCGCGGCTTTCTGCGCTTCTAATTTCTTTTATTTTCCCGTCGTCAGAGCAAACCCTACGGGACACTTTCCTCCCTCTTCTCGGGTCTGTACGCTGCCCGGCTTCATAGCACCGGCTGCGCCCTGTGTGCTCCACCCTCTCTCTCTCTCTCCTCTTCCCGACAACGCTGCTCGGCCCCGTTGAAAAGCCACCCGATCGAGCTCTAGCCCGCTGCAGCCCAGGAAGGATCAGTGTACTACCTGCCACCAGCCCGATTAGCTGGAACACCATAGACAGGATAACCAAGCCCCGCTCTCGACAGCCTCTCCTGCAAATCTTCAAATCCGATGAATCAGAGGCGGTTGCCCACGGTCGACGCCTGTTGCTTCTGTTTGTTTTTTTTTGTTTTTTTCTTCTTTCTTCCTTCTGGCCTCGACCTCTGACAACTTCGCTTCAGGGATGGATCCCCATGAGGTGGTGCAGACTGTAGGTAAGTTCAGATCTGCTCGTCGCCAGTATTATGTCCGTGTGTAATTGAGACACGGACTGCAGGAGCTGGTTACAACAGGTGTTTACTGAGTGGAGACAAAACTGGAACTACTATGTAAAGTTACCACACAGGCTTATATACAGGGGTGGTCACTACTGGTACTGCAGTATACAGGGGCTGCAGAATATAGTTCCTTCTGCAAAGTACATACACTACACCAACAAGGAGCTTCAATGTAGGCAACCAGTCTTGGCCCGCGACTACCGAACAGAAAAATGGCAGCCAGGAACGATATGCACACGGCAGGGCCCACTAATGTACACAGTGGACATTGGGGAGAGCATCGTGAGACACCATGCTGACCAGATCCTAGAGTCACAGGAACAAGTCAACCCCATGCCTCGCCCATATGTACCTGGTGATGAACCCGACGTACAGGTCGCATCTACCCCAGAAACGGTAGCATCGGAAGCTGATGAACCAACCGACGACAAGGGGCCAGAATCGCCTCCGCACCAAGAGCAAGACACTCGGGAAAGGCGCTATCCAGAAAGGATCAGGAGGCCTCCCCAAAGACTGAATATATAAATAGACTATTTTCAGCTAATGTTGCATGTTAAAAGTGTTCATTGTAATTAGTTTGATATTTAATTGTTAAAGGAGTGTTATGGTACTGTTAATCTAAAAGGGGAGGAATTGTAATGTATATACCTTTAAGGGGGGGAACTACTTTTTACAGCTCATGTATACTGTAGTACCGGCAGTGACCACACCTGTATATAGCACTGAGTAGTAATCTGTACAGTCAGTTCAACTGTGAGCCACGTTGAGTAAACACCTGTTGTACCGTTTCTGCTGCAGTCTGTATCTTATTATACCCAGACACAACAGATAGAGGATTGGTAAACTAACAGAAAACAGCAAGTCAGGATAAATGAGTCATTTTCATGTTGGTAAACTGTAACTAGTGGGGTGCCACAGGGATCAGTGCTGTAGCCTCAACTATTTACAATCTATATTAATGACTTGGATGAAGGGACCGAGTGTAATGTAGCCAAATTTGCTGATGATACAAAGATAGGTGGGAAAGCAAATTGTGTGGAGGACACAAAGAATCTCCAAAGGGATATAGATAGGCTAAGTGAGTGGACAGGAATCTGGCAGATGGAGTATAATGTGGGAAAATGCGAGGTTATCCACTTTGGTAGGAAAAATAAAAAAGCAAATTATTATTTAAATGGGGAGAGATTACAAAATGCCGAGGTGCAGAGTGATCTGGGGGTCCTTGTACATGAATCACAAAAAGTTAGTGACATAAATCGTGCCATTCATGTAGAAATGACTTGTGAAATATACTGGGCGGCCTGCTGGTGGCACTGTCCAGGGAGAGTATAAATACTCGGGCACGGGCCCAGCTTGCTCAGGGACATTTTGTAAACAAGAACTAGTGAAGGATAACTAGACTTCCATGTTGTGAAACAGTCGATTAAAGCCTTGCTTAATACTCTGACCAAGTGCCTAGTAGTTTTCTTACGTCAATTTAATCGACTGCTTGCTGCTCCACGCTCTGAGTGGTTTTGGGAACAGATGGCTCTGACTCAAACAGTAGAAGGGAACCAGAGGTAGTAATCAATCCATAATGGAGAAACTACTCCAACCCGCCCGTCTTGACCTGGACTCAAATTCACCTACAACGGCTAAGGTATGGAAACACTGGTATCGTACCTTCAGCAACTTCATCAGGGTGTGTGGTGAGAATGTTCCTGATAAGTTAGAGATACTTGCCAATTATGTATCACCTCATGTGTTTGACTATATTGAAGGTGTAGACTATGACTCCGCTATACAAATACTACAGCAACTATATGTTCAGGCCCCAAACGAAATTTTTGCTCGGCATCTACTGGCCACAACTCGACAACAACCCGGGGTATCACTTGATGAATTCCTTCAAAAGCTTCGCAGGCTCAGCAAGGATTGTAATCTCAAAGCTGTCTCAGCTGAGCAGTACCAGGAGGAGTTAATTCGTGATTCCTTTATTAACGGAATTGCGTCTCCTTTCATACGCCAGCATCTGTTGGAGAATAAAACCCTCAAGTTACAAGCTGCCTATGACCAGGCATTTTCTCTGGACTTAGCAAAAAAAAATGCATCTGCCTATGACCAGGCATGTTCTCTGGACTTAGCAAAGAAAAATGCAGATGCCTATCTTTTACCTCGTGCGCGGACTGCTGCTATCACTTTTGGTGACTCCTCCAATGGGCCTCGGGTGGAAGCCCTCACTGATGACTACCCTACCCTCACTGATGACGACCCTGCCCTAGCGGCATCTTGGTAGTCTGGAAGGAAGTGTTTCTTCTGTGGAGGTGCATTCCACTATAGGAAATTTTGTCCTGCTCGTAATGCAACCTGCAGTCATTGCAGTAAGAAAGGTCACTTTTCTAAGGTATGCCAGTCAAGAGCCTCTGTTAATAAGAAAGGTCACTTTTCTAAGGTATACCGGTCAAGAGCCCCTGTTAGTTTTGCAGCTGCTATCTATAAAACTGCTCCGCCCCCAAGAGCCACTACTAAGGTTACAGCTGCTATCTATAAAACTGCTCCTCCCCCAAGAGCCACTACTAATGTTACAACTGTCAAGGGTAAAACTACTCCTCCTCCCATCACAGCTGTTTTTCCCCAGAGCCTGTCCCATGCAGCCATGAAGGTTTCGGTAAATGGACACATTTTGAGTGCACTAATTGACTCATGCAACTCTGACAGCTTCACCAGTGAGCAGGCTGTCAGTAAGTTAAAACTGCGTATTTACCCCTCGGACAGGGAAATTGCAATGGCTCTGACGACACTGACCACCAACTCTTCCGGCTTTTGTCTTGTCGACCTTATTCTCAATGGCCGCACTTATTCCTCCACCCGGCTCGGGGTGCTCAAAAACCTATGCAGTGATGTGCTCCTGGGACAGGATTTCCAGAAACAACACAAAAGACTCACTTTTGAGTTTGGAGGGTCAAAGCTGGAGCTTACTATTTCCAAAGTACCGTTTTGTGCGCTTTCGGCGGCTTCGCTCGATGAGCCCTCCTTGTTTGCCAATCTTTCCCCCTGATGTAAGCCCATAGTCACTAAATCACGACGTTTCAGCCAAGATGATCTATCCTTTTTCGAGGCAGAGATCTCTCGCCTTCCAGCTGATGGTATCATTGAGCCATGTTCATCTTCCTGGCGGGCTCAAGTCGTCGTTGTTAAAAATCCTCTGAAGCAACACAAGAAACGTCTTTGCCTCGATTACTCGCAAACTATTAACCAGTATACCAACCTGGATGCCTACCCACTACCACGCATCGATGACATGGTCAATAACCTTGCCAACTACAAGGTATTTTCAACTTTTGACATAAAGAGCGTATACCATCAAGTACTGTTAAAGGACTCTGACAAAAAGTATATGGCCTTTGAGGCCAATTGTCAGCTTTACCAGTTTTGTTGCCTTCCATTTGGGGTCGGCAATGGATAGCCTAGTCAAACAGGAGAACTTAACGGACACTTTTCCATATCTGGATAATATCACCATTGCTGGTCATGACCAGAAGGAGCATGATGCCAACCTCCAGAAATTTCTTGACGTTCTCCGTCGTTGCAACTTAACCTTAAATGAGTCCAAATCTGTGAAATCAGCACCATCCGTCAACATCCTTGGCTATTGGGTGGGCAACGGTGTCATCAAACCAGATCCGGAGCGACTTCATCCGCTTCAGGAGCTCCCTCCCCCTACGAATCTCGGCTCTCTTCGTCGGGCACTCGGCATGTTCGCCTATTATGCGAAGTGGATACCCCACTTCTCCGACAAGATCCATCCCCTGCTTCACGCGAAGTCATTTCCATTGAAGGTAACGGCTATTTCAGCTTTCGACCTCCTCAAGCAACAACTGGAAAAAGCCACGCTTCGTTCCATCGATGAAAATTTCCCTTTCATGGTCGAGTGCAATGCATCGGATGTGGCGATCTCGGCTACCTTGAATCAAGGTGGTCGACCCGTTGCATTTCTGTCCAGAACTTTGCAGGGTAGTGAGCTCCAGGGGTGGAGAAGGAGGCTACGGCTGTTATCGAAGCAGTATGTAAATGGAGTCATTTTCTCACTCGTCGCCATTTCACGCTTATAACCGATCAGCGCTCTGTGGCCTTTATGCTGGATAACCGGAAACGCACTAAGATCAAGAATAACAAAATACAGCTCTGGAGGATGGAATTGGCTGCCTTTGGCTACACCATACATTATCGACCCAGCAAAGAGAATGTGGCCCCAGATACCCTCACGCGTGCATTCTGCTCTTCCATGTCAACTTTGACTTTTGCGGATCTTCATACTGACTTATGCCATCCTGGTGTTACCCGTGTGTTGCACTTTGTGCGATCTAAAAATCTCTCATTTTCTACGGAACACGTGAGAAGAACATGCTCCACTTGTAGAATTTGAGCGGAATTAAAACCACAATTCTTCTGTCCGTCGGATGGTTCGCTCATACACGCTACTCAGCCTATGCAGTGACTCAGCATTGACTTTAAGGGGCCACTGCCTTCCTCAACGCGAAACACGTACTTGCCTACTATGGTGGACGACTATTCATGCTTTCCCTTTGCTTTCCCCTGTCCCAATATGCTTTCTTCCACAGTGATCAAATGCCTCAATCAGGTCTTTTCCCTTTGCGGTATGGCCAATTTCATCCACTCTGACCGGGGTCCGTCCTTCATGTCAAGTGAACTCAAAAGTTATCTTTCCCAACAGGGAATCACCACAAGTAGAACAACACCGTATCATCCTATTGGAAACGGACAGGTTGAGAGATACAACGCTATCATTTGGAACGCTGTTCGTCTTGCACTGAGGTCACACAACCTATCAGACCAGCTGTGGGAAACTATGCTCCCTGACGCATTGCATTCCATCAGGTCTCTTCTTTCTACATCCACCAACGCTACTCCTTACGAACGATTCTTCGGGTTCCAGCGTCGCTCCACTCATGGGGCGTCCCTGCCATCATGGTTGGCAGCTCCTGGCCCCGTGCTGCTCCAAAGATTCGTCCGATCCTCTAAGAGTAATCCCCTCATTGACGAAATGTAACTGACGGATGTCAATCCCATGTATGCATACGTGCGGTACCCTGATGGTCGGGAATCCGCAGTGTCACTCCGGGATCTGGCTCCCGGCCCAACCTGTCCCATGGACCCAATTGATGGTGGGACACGTATCAATGATGCCAATACCCTGCGCTCCTCTGAGGATGACACCCTACCTGGGACATCAAGGGATCTGCCAGCTATTCCGCCGGATCAACCCGGGGATCAGAGCACTCCCCGCGGGATGGCCACCCGAAGCCAGAACGCCGGTCAGTCACCGACTACTGGGCAGGGTGAAGCCAACTCTGCGCCTGTGGGGGCCCGCAGCCGGAGCCATGATCTCCCCAGTCCCCCTCAGGTCAATCAAGGCAACACGCACTCTGCCAGCCCGCTGGTACGAACTAAGCGACCCAGGGACCGAAACACGGTCTGAGGAGATGTGCCTTCTGGCCACCGATGGAGATCCAAACGACTGCATCTATTCTTAGTCCGACTAATTCGGTAGAAAGAAGCCGCCGGGCTTCCAATCTTTCAGGCGGGAAGAATGGCATAAATCGTGCCATTCATGTAGAAATGACTTGTGAAATATACTGGGCGGCCTGCTGGTGGCGCTGTCCAGGGAGAGTATAGATACTCGGGCACGGGCCCAGCTTGCTCAGGGACATTTTGTAAACAGGAACTAGTGAAGGATAACTAGACTTCCATGTTGTGAAACAGTCAATTAAAGTCTTGTTTAATACTCTGACCAAGTGCCGAGTAGTTTTCTTACATCAGTTAGCATGCAGGTACAGCAAGTAATTAGGAAGGCAAATAAAGTGTTGGCCTTTATTGCAAAGGGAATGGAGTATAAAACTGTTACAACTTTACAGGGCATTGGTGAGACTACACCTGGAGTACTGTGTACAGTTTTGGCCTCCTTATTTAAGGAAGGATATACTTGCATTGGAAGCAGTTCAGAGAAGGTTCACGAGGTTGATTCCGGAGATGAAGGGGTTGTCTTATGAAGGAAGATTGAGCAGGTTGAACCTATATTCATTGGAGTTTAGAAGGTGAGAGGGGATCTTATTGAAACATATAAGATTCTGAAGGGGCCTGACAGGGTAGATGCAGGGAGGATGTTTCCCCTCGTGGGGGAATCTAGAACTAGGGGGCATAATTTCAGAATAAGGGGGCACCCATTTAAATTGGAAATGAGGAGGAATTTCTTCTCTCAAAGGGTCGTGAATCTTTGGAATTCTCTTTCCCAGAGAGCTGGGTCATTGAATATATTTAAGGTGGAGATAGACAGATTTTTGAAAGGTAAGGAAGTCAAGGGTTATGGGGAGCGGGCAGGGAAGTGGAGTTGAGGCCAAGATCAGATCAGCCATGATCTTATTGAATGGCGGAGCAGGCTTGAGGGGCCAAATGACCTACTCCTGCTCCTATGTCTTATGTTCTTATTTTCTTATGTCTTAGAAGAGATTCTTGGTATTTTTCTTTGTGATTTTTTTGACCCATTAATGAAATCACAGGCATGCGCGGTTTTGAAACGTGTGATTCTTGAAATGGAAATTATATTGGTGTAATGCTTCTCAAGCAGCCAACAGACCACTTAGCCAATGTAATAAATGTCAAAAAATGTGTTAATCCAGGTGTAGAATGCACAAAATATGTGGAGAATGGCACAATGAAATGTAAGCAGTTTTCAGACCATTGGTAACCATTGCAATGGGAGGGGGTGGTGGGGTGAGGAGGGAGGACACCTCCAAACATATAAAGGTGGAACCTAGAGCATCAATTTGTCACAGAGTCCATGTCACTGACGTAGAGGAGCTGAAAAAAACATCTGAGGCTTAAAGAAGCGCACAAAGCATGAATATTACTGTAAAGTAGCTGCATAGGTTATATGAACATAAAGGAAAGTAGCATTTGTTAAAGATGGATGCAAAAATGCTACACTGGCATAGACATGCATTAGCAAAGATTTAGTAAGGGGGTAAAAATTGGTTCTGCCTTGATTTCGGGCGCAAAATCGACGGCGCTTCTAAACTTGGGCTCGAGTCTCATGTCAATCATTTGGACAAACTGCCGGCACCTGTTGTGCCTCCAGAGGCATTCACCCAATGCCAACTTTCCAATTTCAGGCTGCCTTCCTCGCCCTCAGGTCAGTCCTGAGAGGCGGTGCAAGGACAACAAAAGGGAAGGGGTGATCATGGCTAGTAGTGGCCGCAGGACTGCTGTGGGGTTAGTAGGAGCCTTCCTGCTCCTCCTGGCTCCACAGGAACATTTTTTTTTAAAGCTTACTTTTTGGTGGTGATTGTTGCTTAGGCCACAGCAACCACTGAAGAATCCTGAGAGGAGCAGGCCCACAGCTTGTTCCACTCATTGCTTACGAATTTAGTGCAGGGGTCTTGAAACAGACATTAGGTCCCTCATTTACATATATAACAGGCCTAACGCCTGTTTCAGGTAGACGCCATGGACGCCTGGGAGCCACCTATGTCAATATGGCGGTGCTATTACCCCTAGCGCTGATTGGGCATTGCTACCCATAAATTGGCTCTCATTGTGCTTGTTTTATATGCCCATAAAATGGCGTAACAAGGTCCAATTTCTAGCCCAAGGAATGAAAATAACCAGGTTATGAAAATTACATTTATTTTTTATTCGTTCATGGGATGTGGGCATCACTGGCAAAGCCAGCATTTATTGCCCATCCCTAATTGCCCTTGAGAAGCTGGCAGTGAGCCATCCTCTTGAACTGCTGCAGTCCATGTGGTGAAGGTGCTCCCACAGTGCTGTTAGGGAGGGAGTTCCAGGATTTTGACCCAGTGACAATGAAGGAACAGTGATATACTTCCAAGTCAGGATGGTGTGTGACTTGGAGGGGAACTTGGAGGTGGTGGTGTTCCCATGCACCTGCTGCTCTTGTCCTTCTAGGCGGTAGAGGTTGTGGGTTTGGGAGGTGCTGTCAAAGAAGCCTTGGCGAGTTGCTGCAGTGCATCTTGTAGATGGTACACACTGCAGCCACGGTGCGCCGGTGATGGAGGAAGTGAATGTTTAAGGTGGTGGATGGGGTGCCAATCAGGCGGGCTGCTTTATACATGCCATAATAGGAAACATATCTAATGACCATCTCAACCCCAGTAGTGCTCCTATGTTTAAAGACAAAACTGGCACATAACTGGAGAGCACAGTGCAGAACAGCTGGTGAGCCATTTAACATGAAAAAACTCACAACATTTGAGGAAAAAAATATCAAATTATTCTGCAGGGAGAGTCTGGAAGACATTGGAATTTCAGAGATTTAAGTGCTATTGCTATGTACTATGATCATATATTCTATGGCTTCTAAGATATGTTACATCAACATGACCATACATGCTGAATGTGAAAATACAGTTCCCAAATGCATAAGTGTGCTTATGTATTTATCGAGGTACAATTTAATTTCGCCATTTGGGAGGTAATCTGGTAGAGTGGATTTTAATTCCGTTGATTTCAGTGAACTGAAAATCGGGCGGCTTCTGTAGCGGGCCAGCGATTCACTCTGCCAGATAACCACGCATGTGGTGAAGACAAAAATTCACTGCAAAATATCTCATCTGCTCTCTTCACAGAGCTAGGAGAACCCAGTAATTTGCAATGTACTGGAAGAGCACCACTCAGCTGTGCACCAGCCATCTCCAGCTGCTTTTGAAGCAGGCTACACACACACACACACACACACAGATACACACACTGTGGGAGAAGATCATAATAAAGTTGAGGAGAAAGCACAGATGAACAGTGGTGATGAAGGAATAGCACTGGTGGCAGTTGGTAAGAAACTAGCTAGTCCTCAGTGGAGGTCCACTTGGGTTGCAACAGAGGATGGTATAGTATCAGGAACACAATGCGAACTTACATATCCCCATTCATATGATTTTGGATGTTGGAAGTACGGTTGTCTGCACAGTAGTCTGCCACTGATTATCTGGCAACACCAATTGCATTTGCAAAGCCAACTTCAGTTATGCATGGTAGAGGCACAGTGCGGGCATCTCTGCGATTACAGAGCCATGCACAGGTGACAGTAGGCACCAGCTCTGATAAAAAAAAAGGGGGAAAAATTCAACTCAAGGCTGCTCGTTTTACACCTGAAAAACAGGCCGCCGGTAGTTGGAAATCAAGGGGGCACCTCAGACACCCCATTGACGCCTAAGGCTGGCCTGATGCAATATTCAGGCAGGCCTATAAATGGATGAGCAGCCTGAAACAGGCGTAATGCTGCTTAAATATGCAAATTAGGGTCCTATGCCAGTTGTAGAACCCCAATTGCAAAATTCAGATACAAATAGACGGAGTGTGTGCCCTACACAGTTGTACACAGTCTGCCTCGTTGTACCATGTGGTGAAGAGGAAGGAAAAGGTAAGTGAAAAATTATTTCTATGAGGCCAGGAGGAGCAGGAAGTGCTTTCTCCAATCTAATATATCCACCAACAGCCACTATCAGCAGAAATCTTCTGTGTATTAGTCACTTATTTCAATGCTGTGGCAATACTTTGAAATTTAAACTTGCTAACAAGAGTTCTGACCTGGAGTAAAATACTGAATTTTTGATTAGATTGAAAAAGAAAGAAAGAAAAAATATATGATTGCAGATGTGAAATGTTGCACTCGTTAATATTAATGATGACATTAATCAAAAATCTGACATTTTAACTCAATTTTCACTAAAGTTCCTTAATTAATTTTTGCAGGGTTATGAATCCTCAAGGCCGCACTAAACAAAGATGAATTGTCTGTTAGTGCTTTTTACCGACATTGCACAACTTTTATTCATATCTAGAGAGAGAGTGAAGACAGATTGCGTCAGCAAATTTAGGAGAAGTATATATAAACCCTACAAGCAATATTGACTAACCCCTTCCATTCTGGCAATCGCTTTCACGACCCATAGCTACATCAATTGAGTTGCATTGCACTCCCAAAAAAGCAATTTGCTTTGCACCTTCACAAAATGTCAATATTAATTTAATTGGGAGAAAAAGCAACAGAAAGAAAGGAAAAGAAGTTGTGCAATGCCTTTTTAGGCAACTTGTTTTCAGCAACTTCAGTGACTGCTACCTATCATGGTTTCTGTATGGTTCAGAAGAGCTGTGTAGTATCAGCAGTGACTGGGTGATTTGTAAATTGATTGCACAGAGAACTCCCCTGCATACTTTTTCACTCTCACTGCTGATAAAACACTGACATAACAAAAGCATATTGTTCATATCAGTTAAAACTATCCAGTTTTGTGTTTCATCTCCCAACAAGAATGAATGCAACAGACATTTTTAATTAAGTTTCCATCTGATGACTTTAGCAGTACACTCAAATTGTAGGTTGCTACGGCTGAGTCTATCATTTTTTTTAACTAGTATATGCTACTAATAGTGTTAGAAACAATGTTACCCATTTTTTTCCCCATCATGAAATCAAATAAGAACAAAATACAATAGCAAAATACTGCGGATGCTGGAAATCTGAAATAACAACAGAAAACGCTG
Organism: Somniosus microcephalus; assembly: GCF_052327205.1. NCBI lineage: Eukaryota > Metazoa > Chordata > Chondrichthyes > Squaliformes > Somniosidae > Somniosus > Somniosus microcephalus. The sequence goes on along the minus strand of NC_140987.1, from coordinate 120,972,582 downwards.
GAAAAACTCAGCAGGCCAGGCAACATCCGTAGAGAGAGAAACAGAGTTAACGTTTCAGGTCTGGGACCCTTAATCAGAACTGGAAAAAGCTGGAGATGTAACAGATATTAAGCAGGTGCAGAGACAGGGGCGGGGGGGGGGGGGGGGTGGGGGGCGGCGGGGGCTGGGAGGGGAGGAAGGAATTGAAGGAATATACTGTGCTTTTGTAAGAGGCAGGAAAGATAAAATGTTGCAAATGGGAATGGCAAAATCATACAGCATGAAAAATGGGGGCAGGGGTTATAGTTTGGAATTGTTGAACTCAATCTTGAGTCTAGAAGGCTGTAAAGTGCCAAATTGAAAGATGAGGTGCTGTTCCTCGAGCTTGCGTTGAGCTACATTGGAACAATGTAATAGGCCGAGGACAGAGAGATCAGAGCGGGAGTGAAGCGGTGAATTAAAGTGACAGGCGACCAGAAGCTCAGGGTCACCCTTACGGACTGAACAGAGGTGTTCCGCAAAGCGGGCGCCCAATCTGTGTTTGGTCTCCCCAATGTAGAGGAGACCACATCGTGAGCAGCGAATACAGTATACTAAATTGCAAGAAGTACAAGTAAATCACTGTTTCACCTGGAAGGGGTGTTTGGGGCCCTGGACAGTGGGAAGGGAGGAGGTAAAAGGGCATGTGTTGCATCTCCTGCACTTGCACGGGAAGGTGCCAGGCAAAGGGGAAGGGCTGTTGGGGGTGATTGAGGAGTGGACCAGGGTGTCGCGGAGGGAGCGGTCCCTTCAGAATGCTGAAAGGGGAGGTGAGGTGAAGATGCGTTTGGTGGTGGGATCACGCTGGAGGTGGCGGAAATGGCGGAGGATGATCCGTTGAATGTGGAGGCTGGTGGGGTGAAAGGTGAGGACAAGGGGAAGAACAAAATACACCTTGACATGACACAAAAGATTACAATGCTGCCAGAGGGCCCATGATGTTTACCTGCAGTATGTGCAGTGAAAACTGTTAGGCCTTTGGTGCCAGTCCAAGCAAGATTTGCAAGCACGCAAATTGATACTTTTATTTTTGAAGAGGTTGCAGGTTTTATTAAAGTATTTATATTTCACTAATTCCCAAAGTCATCCTTTCCAATATTGTCATTAATCACATGGAGCCCATGCAAGCTTTCATTGTGTAAAAGAGTGATTAATGAATAACATGTATCCTCCTCTATATAATCCAAAGTTTGTGGTTTTTGCTTTTACATTTTAACAACTCTCTATAAAAGGAGCATAGATTTAAAAATATTCTTGCATGAGAGTGGTATTTGCTTTATGTCAACAAGCTGTCTTCTGTCTGTGTTTATAGTGACTATCCATTGCACTGTTTTTCCATTACTGTTCATTGCATCCAGAGACTGCAGTGAATCATGGGAACCTCCTCTCGGTGGTGTTCAGCCGTTGCTGTCAGGGACACATAGTCCCGTGATGCACCTTGCCAATCACATATCCACAAAGCATTAGCCTGTGTTCTGTGTTTGAAATAATAAGCTCGCAGTTTACCTTTATCTCCTTGGGGTAGATTTTGACATTGTACGATTGTGTAAAAAGGGTGATAGCAAGTTGACAGCCCGTTTTACATCTTTCCCGATTTTTATTTGCATTGAAGTCACCCATTTTGCATTATCGCACAAAGTCAAGATCTACCCCCTTAAGTGCTGAGTCTCAGGGGAATAGAATCTGTGCTATTATATTGCTATATCATCTTATGTGGTATATTGTGGTGGTAAAGTATAATTTCAAGAAATTATTGCTACTTCATAATATCCAAACAATATTAAACACAACTTTCATTGAAAAGTGCTACTTGATTAAATAATTAATTATAGAAACATAGAAGATAGGAGCAGGAGTAGGCCATTCGGCCCCTCGAGCCTGTTCCGCCATTTAATGCGAACATGGCTGATCATCCAAATTTAGTACCCGGTCCCTGCTTTCTCCCCATATCCCTTGATCCCTTTAGCCTTAAGAAATATATCTAACTCCTTCTTGAATATATTTAATAAGTTGGCCTCAACTGCCTTCTGTGGTAGAGAATTCCACAGGTTCACCACTCTCTGGGTGAAGAAATTCCTCCTCATCTCTGTCCTAAATGGCTTACCCCTTATCCTTAGACTGTGACCCTGGTTCTGGACTCCCCCACCATCGGGAACATCCTTCCTGCATCTAGTCTGTCTAGTCCTGTTAGAATTTTATAAGTTTCAATGCAATCCCCTCTCATTCTTCTAAACTCTAGCGAGTATAAGCCCAATCGACCCAATCTCTCCTCATACGTCATTCCTGCCATCCCAGGTATCAGCCTGGTGAATCTTCGCTGAACTCCTTCCATGGCAAGAACATCCTTCCTCAGATAAGGCGACCAAAACTGCACAAAATACTCAAGGTGTGGTCTCACCAAGGCCCTGTACAACTGCAGCAAGACATCCTTGCTCCTGTACTCGAATCCTCTCGCTATGAAGGCCAACATACTATTTGCCTTCTTAACCACCTGCTGCACCTGCATGCTTACCTTCAGCGACTGATGCACAAGGACACCCAGGTCTCGTTGCACTTCCCCTTCTCCCAATCTATTGCCATTCAGATAATAATCTGTCTTCCTGTTTTTGCCACCAAAGTGGATAATCTCACATTTATCCACATTATACTGCATCTACCCAGTCACCCAACCTGTCCAAGAGCTGGTCTTTGAACAAACTAGAATTATATTGTCTTTTTTGGTACTAAATACGTGGGTCCTGAACAATCGATGGACCCACGATCCCACAAGTTATGTGGGGATCACGACCGTCAATAATTTCCACCGCTGACTCCAGTGGACTTGCAGGAGTCTGGAGAGTTTCCTTGTTTAGTATACCCATCGCAAGTGCTTACTCCACTAGGGATAGTGTAGAAGTGCTGCCCCCGCCCACCACCACCTGGAAGGGCCGGGTAAGTACCACTCACAAAGTACTCACTTACAAAGAGAGCAACAATAAAAATAAAAATAAATACATTTTGTGGTGTCGATCCCAGTGTGGGTCCCCAGCTGGTCGTCACATCCACTGGCACATGGAGATGTATGCCTGGTCTGATCAGGCATACCCCTACCAACCATACGCCAGGTCTCTGAGGCCCAGAGCACAGGACCTCCCAATGCAGGGTGTCCTCTCCCCCAGCCCCACCCCCAGCCCCTTATGACAACAGCCTTAGGACGGGGAGAGCCTTTGCCCCAAAAGACCATTCTGGAAACCTGGCAAGGCCGGGACCTGGTATATCCAGGTTTACAACCATTCCACTGGCCTCTTGCCAAAGCTACAGCAATGCAATATGTAATGATATGTTTTACTGCACCTACTAAGCTGCACAGTAAAGTTAGAAACCATTATTTAACATTCCCCCCTCCCCCCTTGTTGGCACTTAGGTTCTCATAAGCCTTTGTGTTAAGAGTTTTATTTATTTTTTGTCCCCAGTACCATTACTGGCTTCAATGGGTTTCCCAATGAGTGCTTGTAGACGTTAGGCAGGCCAGGCTGCATGAGAGGTGCTCTATGCCCACCTACCAGTATCTACATACCCTTATCTGCAGACAAAGGTGACCAGACCTCACTTTCACAGACAACTCGTGCGCGCACAGGCTCCAAATCTGAGGAGAGGTAATGACGACAGGTTCAGCTGGCACAGATTTGTGTTCAGGCCTGATTAACCACTGTGCTGGATGGTTCTTCAAAAGTGACGCAATCTCACCATGTTGTGCTTTATAAAGGCATGCCAGGGTGATCAGCAGCCAGCAAAGTTTGATTGGATGCAGCCGCCAAGGTGCTGCCAACCATACTTTCAAGCATCGTTAGACATTTTGGCAACAACTATAGGGAACAGAGCAGCAGAAAGTCCAGGGCAGAGCTGTGTCATCTGCTGCTTACACCCACTATAAGGCTGGCATAGCCAGTGACAGTACAATCATTTGCAGCCTCAAGCTTGCCTCCACATTCCTCCAAGCATGTTGTAATGTGGACTTGTGGGTGTCATGGAGTAGCACAGAGGGCAATCTTCTTTGCAAAAACTCATGCAGCACCACTTCCACTTCAGCCGCTATCAGGTGCTGAGCTGCTCCATCACTTGCTTACAGACTCATGCCCATACATGGGCTTCCCTTCCCTTCATTTCTGTCTCACTTTTTAATCTCCTGCCTCATCAGCCTTAGCAGAGACATCTAATGGGTTAAGATACTTCTTGAGCCTTTCAAAATTGTTGTCATCCCATTGTGATTCTTCCCTTTAAATGTCTGTGGCCGGGGATTTCCTCAGCGCTTCCCCTGCTCTGCCACTGTAAATATCCCACATTTCCAGCAAATTTACAGCAGTGGGACGGGAGCCGCTCCGAGGAAATTCCCGACCTCCAGCTCTTTAAATTCAGCTTTCACGCAAACTTCTGCTTCCACCACCACTGTGCATCCCGCACCTGTGCAAATCTGCACCTGGATCTGTGAATAATTATGCAAACAGTCTGACCCAAGAAAGTTGAGAGCCATTATTAGCACCGTACCATTTTGGTGAGATTAACACTGGTTCTTAACCATTTATAACTGACTTACAGCAGTAGATCGCTAATATTTTGTTTATGCCAAATAGCGGAAGTCACTGGCTTCAAAGTGTAGAACATGAGTTAATGCTGAAGACTATGTGAGAGATTCATTCAAGTGGAAAAATCTGGAAAGGCTGTTTCCATATTGAGGGTAGTAGTTTGTTGTCCAGCATCCAATTAATGTCATTGCAAATATCCACAGATAGAAAAAAAAGTGCAAGACAGAAAACAGCTGGGATACACTCAGTACCAAATTGAAATGAATGTCATGAGCTTAGTCTGGTTCTAATGGCAAATTATTTCATCTAACCTGGTCTTTTCCTGCTCCTTTCTAAAGTGGATTTTCATCCTTTCCTCAATATACAAAAGTCATTTTCCAAACGCCACTCTCACCTGTCGACAATGCATGTCGGAGCTTTTGGTTCACGCCAGAGCTACCAATATGTGCTGTAGGGTTGCCAATCTTCCAGGATTGCCTTGGAGTATCCAGGAATTGAAGATTAATCTCCAGGACGCTCCTGCAAGCAATCCCTGAGAAAAATCATGATTTTTTTTCATTTTCTTTGAACACTTTCATTTATTAATTATAAAAATATTAGAACATAAAAAATAGGAGCAGGAGTAGGCCATTCGGCCCTTCGATCCTGCTCCACCATTCAATAAGATCATGGCTGATCACCTTCCCACACTATCCCCATATCCCTTGCTTCCCTTAGTATCCAAAAATCTATCAATTTCAGTCTTGAATATACTCAACGACTGATCATCCAGAGCCCTTTGGGGTAGAGAATTTCAAAGGTTCACAACCCTTTGAGTGAAGAAGTTTCTCCTCATCTCAGTCCTAAATTTATTCCAATGTTGGGAGGACTCGTAAAAATCAACATTTCATTGTGCAGTACACACGTCTGCTGCATATATGACAAATAAAATTGAATTGAATTAAATGACTAACCCCTTATTCTGAGACTGTGACTCCTAGTTCTAGACTCCCAGCCAGGGGAATCATCTTCCCTGCATCTACTTTGTCAAGTCCTGTGAGAATTTTATATGTTTCAATGAAATCACCTCTCATTCTCCAAAATCCTAGGGAATATAGGCCTAGTCTCCTCAATCTTTCCTCATATGAGAATCCCCCCATCCCGGAACCAGTCTGGTGAACCTTCGTTGCACTCCCTCTATGGCAAGTATATCTTTCCTTAGGTAAGGAGACCAAGACTGTCCACAATACTCCAGGTGTGGTCTCACCAGGGCCCTATATAATTGCAGTAAGACATCTTTACTCTTATACTCAAATCCTCTTGTAAAAAAGGCCAACATACCATTTGCTTTCCTAATTGCTTGCTGTACCTGCATGTTAACTTTCAGTGATTCATGTACAAGGACATCCAGGTCCAATGCCCCCTGTAATTTTTTTCGGGTGAGCAGGCCCTTTAACCAATCAGTTTTCGCGCATGTGCGGTTATTTCTTTTGTAAAGCCGATGAGCGGACCTCCAGGTAGCTTAACGGGAACATTGCCCAGGACCCTCCAACATGAATACCAACATTTCCCAATCTCTCACCATTTAAAAAACAATTCTGCTTTTCTATTTTTCCTACCAATGTGGATAACTTGACATTTCTCCACATTATAGTCCATCTGCCATGTTCTTGCCCACTCACTTAACCTGTCTATATCCCTTTGCAGCCTCTTTGCATTCTCTTCACATCTTACTTTTTCACCTAGCTTTGTATCGTCAAAAATATTGGAGATGGGGAGAGAAAGGCTGTTTGACTAACAGTCAAGATTAATACAATTGGTTATCAAAAAGTCTGATCATTTTCTAATTCATAGAATCATAGAATGATTACAGCACAGAAGGAGGCCATTTGGCCCGTCAAGCCCGTGCCGGCTCTCTGCAAAAGCACTTCAGCTAGTCCCATTCCCCCGCCCTTTCCCCGTAGCCCTGCAATTTTTTTTCCTTCAGGAGTGGAATGGCAGTGCGCTCAGACGATGAACCAATGGTGGGTGTGTGGTGGCGGTGGAGGTGGGAGGTCATGTGATGAAATCTCTAGGAATACACCCAACCCGAATGTTTTGCCGCCAGGTGAGGGTTTCCACCAGCAACACAAGTGGCCCTGCAATCTGGTTGTTTCATACCAGTCACACTGAACACATCCCAGAATCCCACAAAAAGTATGACTTACACATCACACCCTTTCCAGAACTCTCATAAAAAAATACATGAGGATCAAAAACTGCGAATTGCAAAGGTACCAGAAAGAAATGAAAAAGGAAACAACTTATTAAGAGAAGGTGCTATTTTTGCTGACCTAGACAGATTTGGCTTGAAGACTATTAACAGCAGAACAAGAAACAGTTGCAGCTGTATTTTTGCAAGTGTGCAACAGGTTTTTACAGAATTCAAATGAATTTTTGCCAGGAGTGATCAGCAGACTCAAGCCACAACTTTAAAATTGGCTTTTCCAAAGTAAACATACACTTGAAATCTCAATTATTATTGTGTGCATGTTGGTTTGTGCTCAGCCTTTAATAAAGATAGTGATGCGTCAGGTATTCTACAGCTCCAGGGCCCTGCTAGGACTCGTCCATATGAATGCCCTCGCGAAAACTGACTTAGTGATAGAGATCAGAAGTTGATGAGAAATAGAAAATGTTGGCCTAGAAATTGGTTTGTGCTGACCTGCTGGAACAATCCCTGCACTGAAATCAGTAGGCCCGAGGAACCCCGGATATTGAGCCTCAGACCTCTTCTTTATTAGATCGTCAAGCTGCAGACATCTGCTGGGTCTCGCCAGGCAGCTTGCTGGCGAAGAGGATTTCAATTTCGGGCTGCTGTGTATGCAAATGGGGAGCCTAATGCCTGTTTGAAGCCCCATTTGCAAAATTGGGCTGCCCTGAACGCAGCTGGCATTGGGTCGGCTGTGTTCATGAAAACACGGTCCACATGCGGCCTAACCAGCGATCCTTAAAGGTACTCTTTTTATTTGCATATGCAAAGGGCCGAATGCCTGTTTCAGGCATTAGCCCTGGACGCCTCTTTTTCTGCCTTTACCAATATGTCGGGCATTGCACGTCTGCGCATAATGAGCACATGTGCCCACCCATCATATTTGATGCTTAGGCACCCATTTTGCATGTGAAAACGGGCATGATGCCATCAAATTTCTAGTCAAGTGTATCGAAGATCAGCCGAGTTTCACTCCCATTTCCCTGTTGCTCATTCTATTCAAAAATTATATGGAGTAGGGTACCTCTTGTAATATTATAACATTGTCTGGTGTCACCAAGCTTTGTGACCAGGTACAAAAAAGGTCAATAGCACTGAATCAACTTCACCAGTTTAGTAGGTGGGCTTAGAAATGGCTGATAGTTTTTAATGTGGATTAGTATAAGGTTATGCACTTTAAAACAGGAAACACCCAATACACAATGAAAGGGTTCTATTTTTAAAAAGGTGAAAAAGCAAAAGGATATGGGGTAATTATTCACCATTTATATAGCTGATATCAACAAGGCTAATCATGTACGAGGATGCATTGTAAAGGTATTTGATTATTCTAACCTTACAAAGGCTACTGGTCGGGTTGTATTTCGATTATTGTGTGCAATTTTACGCACCTGCCTTCCAAATAATTCAGCGAAGATCAGCACCAAAGCTATCGTCTTTGGCACCTGCCACAAGCTCCAACCCTTCCCACCATATCTAACCCTCCCCAAGCATGTTTAAGCCTATACCAGACTGTACGCAACCTCAATGTCTTATTCTACACCAAAACTGAGCTTCCAACCCCATTTCCTCTCCATCACAAAGACTACCTACTTCTACTCACAGTAAAATTGCCCACCTCCACCACTACCCTCATCCTTTTCTTTTGTCAGCTGCAGATTCAAATTTCCAATGCTCTTCTGGTCTGTAGTGTCCGTGTGTAGATGAAGACAGGAGTTGGTTCATAGGTATTTACTAAGCAAGTCTGGGGGGGGTTCTAAAGGATATACACAATACACAGGCTTATATAGCCCAAGTGGCAATTACCGGCATTACTCACACCTGGGGCTCTTAAAGGCACATACACCACAATTGCTCTTAAAGGCACATACACCACAATTCCTCCCCTTTTAGTTAACCAGTACATCATATTTTTAAGTAATTATTAATTACATGTTATATGCAAAATAATATACATTGCTGTATTAATTAATTATAAGTTAGTCTCTCAGGAGGCTTCCTGACTCGGTCCGGATAACGCCTCGGGGGTGTAGTAGTTTCTGGTGGTGTAGTAGGTTCTTCTGGCAAGGCTGATTCGGCTTGAATGCCAGTGTCGGGTTCATCGGGTTCCAGTATCACCGGATCGGAGGTAGATATGGGTATCTCTACTTCATCGTTAGATGTATAGAGTGGTGGTGTAGGTTGTCCCTTTTCGGATGACTTGATGATTTGGTCAGCATGGCGCCTTATTATGCTTTCTCCGATGTCCACGGTATACATCAGTGGTCCTAGTCGTGTGCAGATAGTTCCAGGCTGCCATTTCTCGGTACGGTAGTCCCGGGCCAAAACCAGTTGGCCTATCTGGAAGGCCCTAGTTGGCCTTTCATTCATGCCCTGAAACTGCCGGTTCTCCACGTCCCTTCGGATGTTGGGCTTGACCAAATCCAGCCGGCATCTTAGGTTTCTATTGTAGAACATCATGGCGGGAGTTTGGTTGGTACCCATGTGTGTTGCATTCCTATATGCAAATAAGAAGTTATCCACCTTGTGCTGAAGTTTTATGTCTTCATTACCCATGGCCTTTATGGCCTTCTTGAAGGTCTGGACAAACCTTTCAGCCAATCCATTGGTGGCGGGATGGTATGGGGCGGACGTGTAGTGCTTTACCCCATTGTTCTTTAAGAACTTTCTGAATTCTTCGGACACAAATTGCGGTCCATTATCAGAACATATCTGTTCCGGCAGCCCATTCCTGGCAAATATGGTCCTTAATACTGTGATGGTTTTTTCCGTGGTGATGGAGGACATCTTTATTACCTCCGGCCACTTGGAGTGTGCATCAACTGCGATTAAGAACATTGAGTCCATAAATGGACCAGCAAAGTCGATGTGCACCCTTTGCCAGGGAGATGAGGGCCACTCCCATGGATGTAGAGGGGCCTGTGGCGGAGCATTTTGGACCTTCTGGCATCCTAGGCAGCTTTTGGTCATGTCTTCGATGTCTCCATCGATACCTGGCCACCATACAAACGCTCTAGCTAGGTTCTTCATTTTCACTCCACCCAGATGCCCCTCGTGAAGCTCCTTTAGTACTTTATCCTGGAGTTTGGGTGGAATCACCACTCTGGATCCACACATCAAGGTTCCTCGGCACACTGACAGTTGTTCTCTTCTTTGCGAGAATGCTGGCAATAGTGGCTCGCCATGTGCTGGCCATCCCTTCACTGTTAAATCGTAGACCCGCGAGAGAGTAGGGTCATTTCTTGTCTCCCTTTCAATGGCAGAATTTGTCACCGGTAGACATTCCACTATGGTAGAGTGGAATATCTCCACTGGGTCTACTGTAGGTGCCTCTTCTATCGTTGGCAACGGTAGGCGCGATAAACCGTCAGCATTCCCATGCTGTTTTGACCCTTTGTATTCAATGTTGTATTGGTGTGCCCCTAGAAAAAGGGACCACCTCTGTAATCTTTGTGCTGTCATAACGGGAACACCTTTTTTAGGGTTGAATATGGAGATGAGGGGTTGATGGTCAGTCAGCAAGGTAAATTTTTGTCCGTGTAGGTAATGGTTGAATTTCTTCACTCCCCATACCAGGCTGAGTGCTTCTCTGTCTATTTGGGCATAGTTACGCTCAGCTGAGTTTAATGAGCGTGACGCAAAAGCTATTGGCCGTTCTGAGCCATCAGGGAATTTATGGGATAATACTGCTCCTATGCCGTAAGGGGATGCATCGCACGCCAGTCTGATTGGTAGTGATGGGTTGTAATGAGCCAAAACTTTCTCGGATGTGATTAAGTCTTTACATTTATGGAAGGCACGTTTACAGTCTTCGTTCCATTTCCAAATCACTCCTGTCTGTAGAAGATCATTAAGAGGGTGTAGAATAGTTGATAAGTTCGGTAAAAATTTATGATAGTAATTTATTAATCCCAGGAATGACCTTAATTGTGAAACATTTTCAGGTGCTGGGGCTTTTATAACTGCTTCAATTTTTTCAGGTGACTTATGCAACCCTTCCTTATTAATTATGTGGCCACAATATGATATCTGATTTTGGAAAAATTCGCACTTGGGGCGATTTGCTCGTAGGCCCCGTTCTTTCAGCCTAGTGAGCACCTGCTCCAAATTGGCAAGGTGCTCGTTGTCGTTTTCTCCTGTTATAAGGATGTCGTCTAGGTAGCATTGAGTCCCCGGAATCCCTTGCAGGACTTGCTCCATAGCTCTTTGCCAGATAGCTGGAGCTGATGCTACTCCAAAAACCAGTCGATTGTACTGGTACAGGCCTTTGTGTGTGTTTATTGTGAGATACTTTTTAGAGGTCTCCTCAACCTCCATCTGTAGATATGCCTGTGCCAAGTCAATTTTTGTGAAACGTTTCCCTCCGGATAGTGAGGCGAAAATATCTTCTATCCTCGGAAGAGGATACTGTACCGTGTGAAGGACCGGGTTTACAGTCACCTTAAAGTCCCCACAGATGCGAATTTTTCTCTGTTCCTCAGAGCTATTTTTCAATGCTTTTTTCATGACTGGAACGATGGGTGTTGCCCATTCGCTCCAATCTATTTTGGATAATACGCCTGACTTTTCCAAATTCTCCAGCTCTGCCTCGACTGCCGGACGTATTGCGTATGGCACCGGTCTTGCCTTAAAAAATTTGGGAATTGCTGTATCGTCCACTTTTATTGAGGCGGTGATGCCTTTCAAGGTTCCTAGTTTCTCTTGAAACACTTCTTTGGCGTTGGCCAAGATGTCTTTTAATCGTTCAGGTATGATGTCATCATTGTTTTTTTCCTTCTTGGTCACCGTCAGTGCCTGAATGGAGTGCCAGTCTAAACGTATCTTCCTTATCCATTCACGTCCCAACAACGGTGGACCACCATCTTGTAGAATGTATAAATACAACTTTTGTATTTCTTTGCCGTTGTATACCACAGGCACCTTTATTTTTCCTTTGGGGTATACTTTCTGCCCCGTATATGTTTTTAAGATAATGGATGTGTCTTTTAGAGGTATATGCGAAAATAGCCTCTCGTAATCTCGTCGATTTATTACGGTTAGAGCTGATCCTGTATCTAGCTCCATTTTAACTGGGGACCCTGCTATTATGAGGGTAACCCAAATGGTCTGGTAATCTTCATTGGCAATTACATTATGTAATTTGAGAGAGCTTAGTCTCTTGTTCCCGGAGTCGCTATCGCTCTTCTGGTCTTTGGAGCTACTGTCCGTCATCATTTGTACCTTTCTGTGCTTTTCCTTATTGATTCTTTTCCCGTTAGTGGATTTTTTATTTTCAGATCGGCATACACGTGGAATGTGTCCCATCTTTCCGCATCGCCTGCATGCTTTTTCTTTGAACCAGCAATCCCTCTGGTCATGGTTGGATCTGCCGCAGCGATAACATCTCTCGAAACCCCGTGTCATTTCATGGGTGCCGAAGTCCTGTGGCCTTTGCTGTATCTTTGCCGCTCCTATTGCACTGAAAGCCTTGTCCAGTGTTAAATCTTTTCCAGAAGATACCTTTTTTTGTGTTTCTACACTTAGGGGATTGCAGATGAATTTGTCTTGCAGAGAATCTGCCAGTCCTGCCTCGAATTGGCAGTGTAGGGTATCAACAATCTCTTCAAAATTCTTGTCCATCGGTTCGGCTGGAGTGATTAAGTTGCGTAACAGCTTGTATGTTTCTGCGCCCATTAGATCCAGAAGCACTGAAGCTTTTTTTTCATCTTCTATTCCATTTGCGGTGCAAAACACCTCCACTCTTTCTACATATGTGGTCCAATCCTCTATGTTGTTATCAAAAACATCAATATTGCCAAAGTTAGGCTCTGTTTCGTTATCAAAAGCATCAATATTGCCAGACTTAGGCATTTAAAAAAAAAAAGATATGGCGCTTCCCGCGCTTTTTTTTTTTTTCTCTCTGCAGCAACAATATGGCGCTTCCCGCGCTTTCCCACTGCTGCTACCGATAACAACGCTGTTTTACTGTGGTTTCCGTTTATTCACTGTTGGAGACTCGTTCCCGACGGAGGTCTAAACGCTGACCTGCTTGCCGCGCCGGCCGTCTCCCGAGTGCACCCTCCCAGTCCGTTATTGCTTGCCTCCGATTTCGCTGCCTGTCTCAGCTGCAGAGCTCGCCGCTGGAGCCCCAGCCTGACGCCCAGGAAGGATTAGCGCAGTACCTGCCACCAGCTTGGCCAGCTGGTGAAACCACAGTTTCTATTACTTCCTTGAGTCTTCTGGACGCTGGAGGAATCGATGTCCTTGAGGTGCTGCCGAATTGCAGGTAAGTCCGTTTCCACTTCGTCGCCACTGTAGTGTCCGTGTGTAGATAAAGACACTGAAGACAGGAGTTGGTTCATAGGTATTTACTAAGCAAGTCTGGGGGGGGTTCTAAAGGATATACACAATACACAGGCTTATATAGCCCAAGTGGCAATTACCGGCATTACTCACACCTGGGGCTCTTAAAGGCACATACACCACAATTGCTCTTAAAGGCACATACACCACATGGTCAACCTCCCATTGTTCACCCTCTGTACATAGGAATAGGAGTAGGCCAGACAGCCCCTAAAGTCTGTTCTGCCATTCAATTAGATCATGGCTGATCTCTACCTCAACTCCATTTACCGATCTTTGATACATATCCCTTGATACCCTTACCTAATATAAATCTGTCAATCTCAGTCCAATTGTCCTACCATCCACAGCCTTTTGGGGTAGAGAGTTCCAGATTTCTACTACCTTTTGTGTGAAACACTGCTTCCTGATTTCGCTCCTGAATGGTCTACCTCTAATTTTAAGATTATGCCAACTTCTTCTTGATTCTGCCACAAGAGGAAATTGGCACCCTATCAAATCCTTAAACAACTCAATTAGATCACCCCTCAATCTTCTATGCTCAAGGGAATACAAGACATGTTTATGCAAGTTTGTGCCCCGGTATCATTCTGGTCAATCTGCGCTGCGCAATATACCTATTCAGAAAAATACATCATTCTATGAAAGAATTCTAGCCTTATTAAAACATGACATACTGGGTCTGGAAATCTGGAAGCCTCAACAATCTAAAGCTGTAAACAGCATACAGGCTATTGAGATAAGATAGGTTGTTGACACTGAATCAATAACCTTATTGAAACAGGAGGTTGGAGGCTCCTGAAGTCTGCAGCATTGGAAAAAAGACAATGGTACACCCTGTTAAGGTGTCCTAAATTACACTTCAGAAAGAAACACAGAAAATTAAGAAACATATACCTTCGTAACAATGACATCAAATGAAACACAGGAGACATGATTCTGTGTTGCAACCAGCTGAGGTAAATAAGAATTGCATAGATCACCCTGTTAAGGTGTCCTAAATTACACGTCATAAAAAGACACAAACAGAAAACCTTGGTAAAACTGACATCAAATAGATGCACCTGCTGATTACACCATTTTTTATGATAAGCTTTGAACACCTAGGGTAGAGACATAATTCTTAATGCTACCAGCTGAACTAACTGTAAGAATAGCAGGGGTCAGCAGAAAAATGACTAGAGATAATTAGCTTACATCAGCAGAAAAATTCAAAGGAAATACCACTGAGAAAGGATATAAATATTGAACTTTCAAATGGGATGATAGACTCGCTTGAAGGGGCAAAGCGATTCTCGGCTTCAGAACTAGTTCTGTAAGTCTCCAACTCTTTGTACCTCGGGGATCAAGGTATTGTACTGTATTTGATTTTGGTGGATATCCTGGAATACGACTAAGAACTGTAAAAATGTAGCAAAGTTAAGATTTGAGAATAAGGATCTCTGATAATAGAATTATAAGCTTATTGTATTTGGAAATGTTAATGTTGCGATTGAATCACCAACTGTAAACTGCATGTCGGTTCTTTAATAAATCAATATATTTTTAGAATTGTCTCACATAATACTTCTGTATCAAATTCGCAAACTCAATCTCTGTATGCTCCTTGGTGAGGAGTTGCAGAATTCTGGGGGAGTTTTCCGGACCCTCATAATATCCAGAACGTTACAGTCTAGCTAAACTTATTAAAAGTGCTATCTGGAGGACGGTAACATCTTCAGGTTGTTCCTTTCCTTTAGGGAGAGATGGTCCAGACCTTTAGACCCAATTACGCATCTTTAGGATTCGGCTTTCTCTAACTTTAGTTGAAAGTGAACGTCTGAGAAATACGCCTGATCCAGGGTAGCCCTAAAGGGGCTAGGACTAGTAATAATCCTTTCAGTGCCCCGGTATCATTCTGGTGAATCTGCGCTGCACCCTCTCCAAGGATAATATATCCTTCCTGAGGTGCGGTGCCCAAAACTGAATGCAGTTCTCCAGATGTGGTCTGACCAACTGAAGCATAACCTCCTCCCCTTTGTATTCTAGTCCCCTTGAGATAAAGGCCAACATTCCATTAGCTTTTTTGATTGCTTTTTGTACCTGTCCACTAGCTTTCAATGACTTGAACTCCCAAATCTCTTTGCTCCTGCACAGTTCCTATTTTCTCACCAGTTAGAAATACACCGATTTATTTTTCTTGGGTCCAAAGTGGATGATCTTGCACTTGTCCACATTGAATTCTACTTGCCATAGTTTTGCCCACTCACTTAATCCATCCCTTTGCAACTTCCTGCTCCCATCTACCATACATAATGTTCCTCCTAACTAAGTGTCATCTGCAAACTTGGAAAGACAACCCTGTATACAGCTCATGTGTAAGTTGTTGCTCACTCTCATGCTACCTTTAAAGCTGTTCTTTAATAGGAATGTGTTTTTCTATCATTAGTAATGATGGAATTATCTGTTTGCCTTCAACGTCTTACTGAAATTACCAGGCTTGAGCCACATTTATAATTCGCACAGATCAGTAGATGATTGTCTGAAAAGTTTTCATCAGAAGCTGTTTAAGTGATACATAAAAAATAAAGTTTCAACTAAAGACACTTTAAACTTTTTTCTAATCTTTTATTTTCTTTTGTTAAAACGTCATTGTTAAAACGTCATTCCTGATCGATGTACATTTATATTAAAAAACATTAGAACTGAAAGCCTTTTTCTACCTTGTTTCTGTCAGATTGGAAAGACAGACAGTCTGTCAAAGCAGATTTGTATCAATGTACACATATAGTGGCTCTATTCTTCTCCAGATCCCTGGAGAGCTGAATGATGTTCCCAGACTTCATGTATTATCTGACTTTAAGATGCACCGTAATTACACAGGGCAGAGCTGTTCTATGGCCCCCTTTGTCTACCCACAATAGAGCTGTTCTTCCAACATTTTTAACATGCATTAGGAAGGTCAAAAATTAGCCAATGTGATGAAAGAGCTAAATATAGAGAAATAATGGTCCTACTCTTTTTGAATGAAGCTAGTACTGTTGTCAAATCTAAGGTATCTATGTTTAATCAGATGGGCGTGTGCTCGCTTCTGACAGGTAAATGGTAGAGATGTTTCATTCAGATGTTAGGAAAGAGATGCTCTTCATTAATGGAAAACTGCAGAAGTGTTTGAAGAAAGGTTGTATTTTACTCCTGGAGTTAGTGGAACACCAAGTGACCTAATACTGGTGCAGCTCCACCATGTGAAATAATTGTGCCACGTATTTGATTTTAAGAGTTATGGGACTTCATCCAAAAACTGTAGCCACATATTGAGATCTCTCTGATCTCTATGAACACAAAAAAAAATCCACCACCTTGCTTTTAAAGGATTAGGCCTTCACAAGTGGGCTCCTACATACTGAAATTGCTACATTAGCAATTCATAAGCAAATCCGAAGCATAAGTCAATATTGTTATCCTTATCATGGCAATTTCTATATTTATACCAGTAATGGTCTTATACTAACACAGCCTCCACTTTGCATAAAGCAGCATTAGGACTTCAGCTGACCACATTTTCTTGTGCTGATATAGCACTGACAGAGGATTGTGTTTTTTCTCATGACATTCTGCATGGCTTCTGAAGAAGATGATTCTTGATAGGAATTATTTCCACAGACACGAGGAGGCTTCCAATATCTTACCCAAGTGGCCACGCTTCATGTGTGAGCCTAGACAATGAAAAGAAAAAAAGACTTACATTTATATAGAGGCTTTCACGACCCCAAGACATCCCAAAGTGCTTTACAGCCAATTAAGTACTTTTGAAGGGTTGTGGCTGTTATAATATAGGAAATGCAGCAGCCAATTTGCACACAGCAAGGTTCCACAAACAGCACTGTGATAACGACCAGATGATCAATTTTAGTGATGTTGAGAGATAAATATTAGCCAGGATATAAAAAAGCAGAACAAATTGAATCTGGCCAATTACCGTCCCATCAGTCTACTCTCAATCATCAGCAAGGTGATGGAAGGTGTCGTTGACAGTGCTATCAAGTGGCACTTACTCATCAATAACCTGCTCACCGATGCTCAGTTTGGGCTCTGCCAGGACCACTCGACTCCAGACTTCATTACAGCCTTGGTCCAAACATGGACAAAAGAGCTGAATTCCAGAGATGAGGCGCGCGTGATTGCCCTTGACATCAAGCTAACATTTGCCCGAGCGTGGCATCAAGGAGCCCTAA
Source organism: Somniosus microcephalus (assembly GCF_052327205.1). NCBI lineage: Eukaryota > Metazoa > Chordata > Chondrichthyes > Squaliformes > Somniosidae > Somniosus > Somniosus microcephalus. Next base: position 120,955,216 of record NC_140987.1, on the reverse strand, counting down.
AAAAATTGAAGTCAATGGGAATTGGGGGAAAACTCTCCACTGGCTGAAGTCATATCTAGCATAAGGAAGATGGTTGCAGCTGTTGCAGGCCAATCATCTCAGCCCCAGGACATCGCAGCAGGAATTCCTCAGGGCAGTGTCTGATGTCCAACCATCTTCAGCTGCTTCATCAATGACCTTCCCTCCATTATAAGGTTAGAAGTGGGGATGTTGGCTGATGATTGCACAGTGTTCAGTGCCATTCGCAACTCCAGATAATGAAGCAGTCCATGCCCATATGCAACAAGACCTGGATGACATTCAGACTTGGGCTGATAAGTGGCAAGTAACATTCGCACCACGGAAGTGCCAGGCAATGACTATCTCCAACAAGAGAGAGTCTAACCACCAACCCTTGACATTCAATGGCATTACCATAGCTGAATCCCCCACCATCAACATCCCGGGGGTCACCATTGACCAAAAACTTAACTGGACCAGCCACATACTGTGGCAACAAGAGCAGGTCAGAGGCTGGGTATTCTGCGGTGAGTGTCTCACCTCCTGAAGCCTTTCCACCATCTACAAGGCACAAGTTAGGTGCGTGAATACTCTCCACTTGCCTGGATGAGTGCAGCTGCAACAATGCTCCAGAGACTCAACACCATCCAAGACAAAGCAGCCTGCTTGATTGGTACCCCCATCCGCCACCTTAAACATTCACTCCCTCCACCACCGGCGCACCGTGGCTGCAGTGTGTACCATCTATAAGATGTACTGCAGCAACTCGCCAAGGCTTCTTCAACAGCACCTCCCAAACCCGTGACCTATACCACCTAGAAGGACAAGGACAGCAGGCGCATGAGAACACCATCACCTCCAAGTTCCCCGCCAAGTCACACACCATCCTGACTTGGAAATATATCGCCATTCCTTCATCGTCGCTGGGTCAAAATCCTGGAACACCTTCCCTAACAACACTATGGGAGTATCTTCACCATACGGACTGCAGTGGTTCAAGAAGAGGGCTCACTACCACCTTCTCAAGGGCAATTAGGGATGGGCAATAAATGCTGGCCTTGCCAGTGATACCTACATCCCAGGAAGGTATAAAAAAAATCACTTGGGACAATTCCCTTGCTCTTCTTCAAAATAGTTCTATGGGATCTTTTACGCGCACATGAGCAAGCAGACAGGGCCTCGGTTTAACTTCTCATCTGAAAGACAACACCTCTGACAGTGCAGCACTGTCTCCATACTGCACTGGAGTGTCAGCCTCGATTTTTGTGCTTAAGTCTCTGGAATGGGACTGTGAACCCACAACTTTCTGACTCAGAGGCAAGAGTGCTACCAACTGAACCATGACTGACACAATGCATGCTGGTCATCTATTTGACTGTAGGTAGCAGCACCACAAGCAAAGTCAATTCCATCTTCAAAGATCAAATAAAGAACTTCTTTACACAGAGAGTGGTGAAAATGTGTAACTTGCTGCCACATGGAGTGGTTGAAGCAGATCGCAGTGATGTATTTAAGGGGAGGCTTGATGCCTACATGAGAGGGAAGGGATTACAGGGATACAGGGTCAGGGTGAGACGAGGTCATTAGAGTATGAGAAGGCTCGCGTGGAGTATAAATACTGGCATAGAATAGCTGGGCCAAATGGCCTGTGTCTGTGCTGTAGAATCTATGTCATTCTCTGTAATGTTAAAAGGTGCTATATAAATGCAAATTGTTGTTCCAACTGCAAATCTTATTCTGTATCTTCTTTAGATTAAATGATTGAAGAAGCCACAGGTCATTATTCAGAGACCTTTACAGAGCCTCGTAAGTTATGAATATCATGAAGTATTTATTTAATTTTGTGTACTTTCCATGGAGCCAGAAAGGACACACTCTTTCAGGGTGGTTTGTATACATTCAGTAACTCCTGGCTTGCAATCCAGAAATTCCATGCTGTAAACAAAATCCACTCCGCGCTACCAAAAATGGTGGCAGGCAGGGATTCAATATTAGTTTCTAAAAGCTCAGTATTCACATAGAAAATCTCTTAATGGATTACAATTACAACAATTAAAGGAGCACTGTCTTTGTGAAACAGTGTTTTGGAGACATATTTAACACGACCTTTTCCCTTTATTTTTCCATTTTTTCCCACTTCTGATTTACGACAGTTCCATAAGTGTAAACATCCCTCCTGTAGATCATCTAAGTGGCTATTTTCTCATAAACCAAAGCAATGAATGTTATCAGGTTATTCAGCTGTGGAAATCGTCACAGCCAAGTTCAGTCCTGCCCTCACCCAACATCCACACAAACTTTTCAACAGGAATCACTGAATGGTGATCAGCAGAAGGAACCCAAGCTGGTTTTCCTCTGTGTAGCCCTGGGACACTGAGATCAATTGTGGTGTCTCCGATGCTGCCCCAGCTGAAATGAGCTAGCTCAGCACAGGACAACTTGACAAACCTTTCTTAATTTCTTTACAAATTTGTGATGCAATGACATAAATCGTATTGACAGACCTCATCATGTCACTTCCACGTGACGTCACACACTTCTTCTGTCACTCCCCTCACTCTGAACAAAAGTCGTTGACTAAACATTTTACCATGAAGATGGCACCTCTTTAAAGAGGTGGTATTGTCCTGTTGAATAATCCTGCAAGGTTTGGTACCACAGAGAAGGATTCAACCTGCAATTATCACAATTACAGTGACAGCTCAGCATCTTGCAGTTGCGGCTCCAGCTCCAGGTTCCAGCAGCATCCAACATTCCTCACTCTCAATATAAGAACATAAGAAATAGGAGCAGGAGTAGGCCAATCGGCCCCTCGAGCCTGCCCCGCCACCCAATAAGATCATGGCCGATCTGATCCCAACTGCCAATCCACCACCACAGAACCATCTCCCGAATCCAACAGAATTAGACACACGAAACAGGAGCAGGATAAGGCTACACGGCCCCTGGGCCCGCTCCGCTACCCACAGGGCCATGTCCGATCCGAACCTAGACTCATGTCCAAATACCTGCCCGCTCCCCGTAACCCTTAATTCCCTTTACTTCTAGGAAACTGTCTATTTCTGTTTTAAATTTATGTAATGATGTAGCTTCTACAGCTTTTTGGGGCAGCATATTCCATGGACCTACCACCCTCTGAGTGAAGTAGTTCCTCCTCATCTCAGTTTTGAAAGAGCAGCCCCTTATTCTAAGACTATGCCCCCTAGTTCTAGTTTCACCCATCATCGGGAGCATCCTCCCCGCATCCACCCGATCCAACCCCTTCACAATCTTATATGTTTCAATAAGATCGCCTCTCATTCTTCTGAACTCCAATGAGTAGAGTCCCAATCTACTCAACCTCTCCTCATATGTCCATCCCCTCATCCCCGGGATTAACCGAGTGAACCTTCTTTGTACCTACTCAAGAGCAAGTATGTCTTTTCTTAAGTATGGACACCAAAACTGTATGCAGTATTCCAGGTGTGGTCTCACCAATACCTTGTACAACTGAAGCAATACCTCCCTATTTTTATATTCTATCCCCCTAGCAATGAAAGCCAACATTCCATTGGCCTTCTTAATCACTTGCTGCACCTGCATACTAACCTTTTGAGTTTCGTGCACCAGGACCCCCAGATCCCTTTGTACTTCAGTACTTTCCAGTTTCTTGCCATTAAGATAATAGCTTGCTCTACGATTTTTCCTGCCAAAGTGCATAACCTCACACTTTCCAGTATTGTATTCCATCTGCCAAATCTCTGTCCACTTATTTAGCCTGTCTATGTCCCCTTGCAGGTTTTTTATGTCCTCCTCACTCACTACTTTCCCTCCCACCTTAGTATCGTCTGCAAACTTTGATATGTTACACTCGGTCCCCTCCTCCAAATCGTTAATATAGATTGTAAAGAGTTGGGGGCCCAGCACCGACCCCTGCGGAACACCACTAGTTACTGATTGCCATTCTGAGAATGAACCATTTATCCCAACTCTCTGCCTTCTGTTAGATAGCCAATCCTCTATCCATGCCAGAATATTACCCCCAATCCCGTGATTTTTTATCTTAAGCAATAATCTTTTGTGTGGCCCCTTGTCAAATGCCTTTTGGAAGTCTAAATACACTACGTCCACTGGTTCCCCTTTATCCACCCTATATGTTACTTCCTCAAAGAACTCCAGCAAATTTGTCAAACATGACTTCCCCTTCATAAAACCATGCTGACTTTGTCCTATTAAATGATGATTATCCAAATGTTCTGTTACTGTCTCCTTAATAATGAACTCCAAAATTTTACCTACCACAGATGTTAGGCTAACCGGTCTATAGTTTCCAGCCTTCTGTCTACTGCCCTTTTTAAATAAGGGTGTTACATTAGCAGTTTTCCAGTCTGCCGGGACCTTTGCCGAGTCCAGGGAGTTTTGGAAAATTATTACCAATGCATCCACAATCCCTACCGCCACTTCCCTCAAGACCCTAGGATGTAAGCCATCAGGTCCAGGTGATTTATCCACCTTGAGTCCCATTATTTTACCGAGTACCACTTCCTTAGTGATTTTGATCGTGTTTAGCTCCTCCCCCCCTATAGCTCCCTGTTTGTCCAGTGTTGGGATATTCTTAGTGTCCTCTACTGTAAAGACTGATACAAAATATTCATTCAGTGTTTTTGCCATCTCCATATTTCCCACCATTAATTTCCCGGTCTCATCCTCTAAGGGACCAACATTTACTTTAGCCACCCTTTTTCTTTTTATATAACTATAAAAACTCTTACTATCTGTTTTTATATTTTTTGCTAATTTACTTTCATAATCTGTCTTCCCTTTCTTAATCAATCTTTTTGTTATTTTTTGCTGTCTTTTAAAGTTTTCCCAATCCTCTATCCTCCCACTAGATTTGGCTACCTTATATGCCCTTGTTTTTAGTCGAATACTATCCTTAATTTCTTTACTTAGCCATGGATGGCTGTCTTTTCTTTTACACCCTTTTCTTCTCAGTGGAATATATATTTTTTGGAGGTTGTAAAATAACTCCTTAAATGTACACCACTGATCATGTATCGTCTTACCCTTTAATCTATTTTCCCAATCCACTCTACTCAATTCCGCTCTCATACCTTCATAGTCTCCTTTATTCAAGCTTAGCACGCTTGTTTGAGATCCAACCTTCTCACCCTCTAATTGAATATGGAATTCAACCATGTTATGGTCACTCATTCCAAGGGGATCCTTTACTAGGACATTTTTAATTAATCCTGTCTCGTTACACAGGCCCAGATCTAAGGTTGCTTGCCCCCTGGTCGGTTCAGTTACATACTGCTCAAGAAACCCATCCCTAATACACTCAATGAACTCATCCTCAAGGCAGCCCTGCCCAATGTGATTTGTCCAATTAATATGATAGTTAAAATCCCCCATAATTATAGATGTCCCCTTATTACAAGCCTCAACTATTTCCTGATTGATACTCCGTCCAATATATATATTCTTTTTTTCCCAGCTTTCAGTTGATTTTGGGATATCCCATTAACTGGTACAAATGAACCAGTGCAAATGAATCATCAGTGAGAATAGTGAATAAAAACCGCTACCTACCCATACTGCGAACTTTGCCGTAATTCATTTACCTTTGGAAGTGTCACTTAACTGTGTGGGTGAGATTAGATCTATAGGATCCAATCAGCCAACAGGCTCATGTCCTAGTCACACCCGCATGGCCGATTAACAGTTCTAAAGATAACAACAACAACTTGGATTTATATAGCGCCTTTAACATTGTAAAACATCCCAAGGCACTTCACAGGAGTGTTGGAAGACAAAAAAAATTGACACCGAGACACATAAGGAGAAATTAGGGCAGGTGACCATAAATTTGGTCAAAGAGGTAGGTTTTAAGGAGCGTCTTAAAGGAGGAAAGAGAGGTAGCGAGGTGGAGAGGTTTAGGCAGGGAATTCCAGAGCTTAGGGGCTAGGCAACAGAAGGTATGGCCACCAATGGTTGAGCGATTATAATCAGGGATGCTCAAGAGGGCAGAATTAGAGGAACGCAGATATCTCGGGGGGGGGGGGTTGTGGGGCTGAAGGAGATTACAGAGATAGGAAGGGGAGAGGCCATGGAGGAGTTTGAAAACAAGGATGAGAATTTAGAAATCAAGGCAATGCTTAACCGGGAGCCAATGTTGGTCAACGAGCACAGGGGTGATGGGCGAACGGGACTTGGTGTGAGTTAGGACACGGGCAGCCGAGTTTGGATCACCTCAAATTTATGTAGGGTAGAATGTCGGAGGCCAGCCAGGAGTGCGTTGGAATAGTCAAGTCTAGAGATGACAAAGGCATGGATGAGGGTTTCAGCAGTGGATGAGCTGAGGCAAGGGTGGAGGCGGGCGATGTTACGGCGATCTTTGTTATGCTGTGGATATGTGGTTGGAAGCTCATTTCAGGGTCAAATATGACACCAAGTTGCAAACAGTGCAGTTCAGCCTCAAACAGATGTTAGGGAGCGGGCTGGCTAGGGAATGGAGTTTGTGGCAGGGACCGAAAACAATGGCTTCAGTCTTCCCAATATTTAATTGGAGAACAAACAACAAGGAAACAAGAAAACAGAAAACAAGCTTTGCAATCGTACAGATCAGCAATTAAAAACAAATTGGCAGCTGATTTTTTTTATCCTAATTATGCTTAGCCTGGGAAGTGTCTTAGAATTCAATGCATAAAATAATAGAATTTTACAGTACGGAAAGAGGCCATTCAATCAATTGTGCCTCCAACAGCGCTCTAAAATCCATTTCTCTGTTCTTTCTTTTAATTCTTTTTAGAAATATTTATCCACTTCCTTTTTAAAAGCTATTACAGATCATACTTCCAGCACTGTTTCTGGTAAGGCACTGCATGTCCTAACAACCCTCTGCATGAAATGATATCTCCCTACCTCTCCTTCGTGATCTTAAATTTATGCCCTCATGTCAGAGATTCACAGACCAGTGGAAATTGTTTTTCTTTATCAAAATCCGTCATAATCTTAAACCCCCACATTTTGGAGTCCTACAGTTTTAAAATGCTACCCAGAGCCAAAACAACAAATCTAGCAAGATAAAGAAGGACAATTCTACGAAAAATGGTGTAAATTGATTGTTGTTTCCTGTCTAAATCCATCTGGCCTACATTACATATCAAAACATGGCCTCAGGCTCTCAGGCACCTGAATTCTAATAGTATAATTTTAATTAATGGCAGCATTGAAACAAATAATGATGCCATCATAGAGCACAACCTTCGGACTCCACGCACCTGTGTTCTGCAGCAACCGTATTTGTAAAAATAGGGTCCTGTATGTAAATCAGTCATTTACCAAACTTTTTGTTACCCCAACTCCAACTTTATCCTATTCTCTCCTGACAGTGCTAATTCATTCTGGGGTTGAGCCCCAATAGTGCCAGTCACCCTCTGGCACCTCACCAGAGTGACCACTCTTCACGTTTGAGTCTAGACAGTGAGCGCAAGTAGGTTATTCCGCTATATGTGCCATCACAGCTGAGCTGGAGCCTTCACTCAGTCAACATTCAAACACGTGCACTTCTGGCTGGAGTCACTGGATAGCAATCAGACGCGAGAGCCCTCGCCTATGTTTCCCCTCACTAGCGTGAGATGAAGAGATCGATCGTACGGCCCCCACCCCCACTGCCCCACCATCGCACTGGCTGAGATCAACTAACTCATCAGATGGAGGGATTCAACCTGGGACTTTCCTGATCGGTAATGACTCAGTTCCAAACCGGACAGTTTATTTACTAACTGACCCATCAGAATCGCTCGTCAACTTTTTGTTTTGTTTTGTCTGAACTTGGGGCTGAAATCTGGCAGCTTGAGAATGTAAACGGTGTGAACGGTGTTGGTGCTAATTACATTCACAAATGCTCCAGTGCAAAGTTCAAACTTTGACTGCAAATCTATATAAAGTGTGTCATGTCAGGCAGCATCTGTGAAGAGAGAATCAGAGTTAACGTTTCAGGTCGATGACCTTCTGTCAGAACTGGAAAAAAGCAGGAAATGGAACAGATTTTTAAGCAAGTGCAGGGGCTGGGAAGGGGGGGAGGGGATGAACGAACAAAAGGGAAGGTCTGGAAGGATGGCTCTAGGTGAAGTGTAAATTGTGTTGGCAGAATGAAAGACAGCTGCCATGTGGGGGAGAAGAAAAAAAAGACACAGTCAAAAAGTGTGGATAAAAAAAATATATATATATGATAGGGGCCGAGGTTATGATCTGAAATTGTTGAAATCTATGTTGAGTCCAGAAGGCTGGAAAGTGCCTAACCAAAAGATGAGGTGCTGTTCCTCGAGCTTATACTGAGCTTCCGTGGAACAGTGTAATAGGCCGAGGACGGTAAAGTCTGAGTGGGAGTGGAGCAGTGAATTAAAATGACAGGCAATCGAAAGCTCGGGGTCCCCCTTAAGGACTGAACGGAGGTGTTCCGCAAAGCGGTCACCCAATCTGCGTTTGGTCTCCCCAATGTAGAGGAGACCACATCGTGAGCAGCGAATACAGTATACTAAATTGCGAGAAGTACAAGTAAATCGCTGTTTCATCTGGAAGGGGTGTTTGGGGCCCTGGACAGTGGGAAGGGGGGAGGTATAAGGGCATGTGTTACATCTCCTGCGCTTGCACGGGAAGGTGCCAGGTGAAGGAGAAGGGCTGTTGGGGGTGATTGAGGAGTGGACCAGGGTGTCGCGGAGGGAGCGGTCCCTACGGAATGCTGAAAGGGGAGTGGAGGGGAAGATGCGTTTGGTTGTGGGATCACGCTGGAGGTGGCGAAAAAGGCATTAGATGATCTGTTGAATGTGGAGACTGGTGGGGTGAAAGGTGAGGACAAGGGGAACCCTGTCATGGTTCCGGGAGGGAGGGGCAGGGGTGAGGGCAGAAGTGCGGGAGATAGAATGGACATGGTCAAGGGCCATGACAACCACTGTAGAGGGGAATCCTCGGTTGAGGAAAAAGGAAGACATGTCAGAAGCACTGGTATGGAAGGTGGCATCGTCAGAGCAGATGCGGCGGAGACGGAGAAACTGGGAGAATGGAATAGAGTCCTTACAGGAGGCGGGGTGGGAGGAAGTGTAGTCCAGATAGCTGTGGGAGTCAGTGGGCTTGTAGTGAATGTTTGTCAATAACCTATCCCCAGAGATGGAGACGGAGAAGTCGAGGAAGGGAAGGGAAGAGTCGGAAATGGACCATGTGAAGGTGAGGGAAGGGTGGAAATTGGAAGCAAAGTGAATGAAATTATCTAGCTCAGGGCGAGAGCAGGAAACGGCACTAATACAGTCATCAATGTACCAGAAAATGAGGTGAGGGAGGGGACCTGAGTAGGACTGGAACAAAGAGTGTTCCACATATCCCACGAAAAGGCAGACATAGCTAGGACCCATGCAGGTTCCCATAGCAACACCTTTGATTTGGAGGAAGTGAGTGGAGTCAAAGGAGAAGATGTTCAATGTGAGAACAAGTTCAGCCAGGCGGAGGAGGGTGGTGCTGGATGGGGACTGGTTGGGCCTCTGTTTAAGGAAGAAGCGGAGTGCCCTCAGGCTGTCCTGGTGGGGGATGGAGGTGTAGAGGGATTGTACGTCCATGGTGAAAAGGAGGCGGTTGGGGCCAGGAAACTGGAAACTGTTAAAGTGGCAGAGGGCGTCGGAAGAGTCGCGGATGTAGGTGAGAAGAGACTGGACAAGGGGAGAAAAAATAGGTCAAGATAGGAAGAGATAAGTTTTGTGGGGCAAGAACAGGCTGAAACGACGGGTCTACCAGGGCAGTCCTGTTTGTGGATCTTGGGAAGGATGTAGAAGCGGGCTGTGTGGAGTTGGGGAACTATGAGGTTGGTGGCCGTGGGGGGGAAGATCTCCAGAGGAGATGAGATCAGTGACGGTCTTGGAAACGGTGGCTTGATGTTCGGTAGTGGGGTCATGGTCCAGGTGGAGGTAGGAGGAAGTGTCGGAGAGTTGGCGTTCAGCTTCCGCTAGGTAGAGGTCGGTTCGCCAAACAACAACAGCACCACCCTTGTCAGCGGGTTTAATGACAATGTCGGGGTTGGATATGAGAAAATGGAGTGCTGCAAGTTCAGAGGGAGGTCGGTTGGAATGAGTGAGGGGAACAGAGAAATGGAGACGGCTGATGTCACGCTGGCAGTTAGCGATGAAAAGATCTAGAGAGGGTAAGAGGCCAGAGGGAGGGGTGCAGGTGGAACGAGAATTCTGAAAGCGGGAGAAAGGGACAGCCGTACGAGGGGAAGACTCCTGGCCAAAGAAGTGGGCACGGAGGTGAAGGCGGCGGAAAAAGAGCTCAGCATCGTGCCGAGCTCGAAATTCATTGAGGTGGGGGTGTAAGGGAATGAAGCTCAGGCCTTTGCTAAGGACTGATGGTTTGGGATCAGAGAAGGGAAGGTCAGAGGGAATAGTGAAAATGCGGCAGGGGGTGAGATTGGGAGAAGGGATGGGGTCAGAGGAAAGTGAAGGGGAAGAAGGTTCCGGAGGGGCATTGTTGTCCAAGAGTTGTTGAAGCTTGCGATCCTTGACACCTGAAAGGAAGAAAAAAAGTTTCTTTGTCCTCACCTTTCACCCCACCAGCCTCCACATTCAACGGATCATCCTCCGCCATTTCCGCCACCTCCAGCGTGATCCCACCACCAAACGCAACTTCACCTCACCTCCCCTTTCAGCATTCCATAGGGACCGCTCCCTCCGCGACATCCTTGTCCACTCCGCTATCACCCCCAACACCCCTTCCCCTTCGCCCGGCACCTTCCCGTGCAAGCACAGGAGATGCAACACATGCCCTTATACCTCCCCCCTTCCCACTGTCCAGGGCCCCAAACACCCCTTCCAGGTGAAACAGCGATTTACTTGTACTTCTCGCAATTTAGTATACTGTATTCGCTGCTCACGATGTGGTCTCCTCTACACTGGGGAGACCAAACGCAGATTGGGTGACCGCTTTGCGGAACACCTCCGTTCAGTCCGTAAGGGGTTTCCAATCGCCTGTCATTTTAATTCACCACTCCACTCCGACTCAGACCTCACCGTCCTCAGCCATGGAAGCTCAGCGTAAGCTCGAGGAACAGCACCTCATCTTTCGATTAGGCACTTTACAGCCTTCCTGGCTCAACATAGAGTTCAACAATTTCAGATCATAACCTCGGCCCCTATCATATATATATTTTTTATCCACACTTTTTGTCTGTGTCTTTTTTTCTTCTCTCCCACGGGGCAGCTGTCTTTCATTCTGCCAGCGCAATTTATACTTCATCTAGAGCCATCCTTTGTTTCTTAACCTGTTCCATTACCATCTCCTTTTGCCTTGAATATCTCTTAATGTCTCTTAATCTCTCCCGCCTTCCATCCTATCACAGACCTTCCCTTTTGTTCTTTCATCCCCTCCCCCCTTTCACAGCCTCTTCACTTGCTTAAAAATCTGTTCCATTTCCTGCTTTTTTCCAGTTCTGACCTGAAACGTTAACTCTGTTTCTCTCTTCACAGATGCTGCCTGACCTGCTGAGTTTCTCCAGCATTTTGTTTTATTTCAGATTTCCAGCATCTGCAGTATTTTCTTTTTGTATATAAAGGGTATATTTCATTCGTTATTAGAAAAGGTGCGTTGTTAAACATAAAGTGCAATTAGTTCATTGGTTTCTGGATACCACGAAGTGATGCAGTGTCAGAAGCTGTTTATCAATTCACTGATCCCGATTATTTAGCCATAAAACTGATAGCCCTTCAGGATACAACAGCAAGGGTTTTTTTCTTTCGTGTGTTTGCTTCTTTACAAATGAAAAAGAGCAGGTTAATGAGACGAGCAGCTGTCACGCTTAATACCGTCAGAAACCTTCCATTGGGAAACCTGTAACATCATCCGACCAGCAGCTGTTAACCCGTATTGCAGGCATTCTGCATTCTTCAGAGACTGCCTCTTCTTGTAGGAATCTCTGCAGCCAGTCTGCAACCAGCATGAATCTCTGATTGTGCAACAACAGCCTCACTTTGTATGACATGGCCACGAAACAGGAGATTTTCTATATAGTCGCTTAATTCATTATCCTGTGTGGATTTCAGGGAAGCAAAACTGAAGTGAGGTGAGGGGTGAGGGCGGGGGGAGGGGGTGTTGAGGAAACTTGATCCTCCTCAGCTGCCATCAAGCCCCTCCTCAGGAAATACCTGTCTGGAGGAGGTGGAGAGGGGCAGGGTGTTTTGGGGTTAGAGTAGGAAAGGAATCAGACAGAATGAGCATTGTCAGCACAGGCCAGTGTGTCAGGGCTGTGTGACAGACTGCTATTTCCTAAAGGCTATTCTGCAAATTCTTTGGCAATCAGGCTTTCAGTCCCTGCTTGTCAAGCTGGCAGCAAGAGTCATCTCCGTCATTCTTCAGTGAAATCAGTCCACTTCCCCTCCAGGTACAGGTGCGGCTCAGGCTGCGGGTAGAGCCAAGTTTCCTAAAATAAATAAAAACAAACGCGGAATGTTTACATTTTCTACGTTTAGATACTGTATTCCACGGTGATGTGGTAGATGCTATCAGACAAGCTATTTAGTCTTCTTCTGGTACAAACAGAGTTCGTATGCTTGTGTCTAAATGGTGTCATGTCAATTCATTTTTTAACACATTCATGGTCAAAACAAAGGCAAAAGTCTCCAGTCAGCCACAAAAAGTGAATTACATTACTCTCTTTCGTCTTCTTTGCACCCCTCCTTTCCTGAAGGCAGCGGATCATCCTGGGATACACTTCGACAGACAGCGCTCCAATACATTTATCAAGTACCATTCTTTACATGCGAGTCTAAACAGTAAGTACCAACAGGCTATTCAACAGTGGGAGAATCACAATTTAGCCCGATCTTGTCCTTGCCCGCTGTCCACTGACAATTACATTGCAGCAGGGGTCACTGAATATTAAGCAGGAGCAGGAACTGTGGCTAATCCTCCTCCCCTTTCCCCTGAGACACTGAGACCAACTGCTGCCCTGGCTGAGATCAGCTTATTCAGCACTGAGAAGAAATTAAACTTGGGACCTTTTTAGTTTGAATGGCCCAATACCACACAATGTGATTAATTTAGTCATCTAGCCTTTGAGGGGTTAGAGACACTCATTTAGTTAGCACATTTAAAAGAAATAAAGAACGGGCATTGACCTCAGGATGTCCCAAAGCACTTTGCAGCCAATTAAGCACTTTTGAATTGCAATCACAACATGTAGAAAACACAGCAGCCAAATTGCGCATGGCCAGGTCCCACTAACAGTGATGAAATAAATTCACCAGACAATCTTTTTTTATAGTAGTGTTGGTTGAGAGATAATGGATGTTTAGCCATTTGAAAATACAGCATCTTGATTAGCTGAATGCTGCATGTTCAATCTTGATTGACAACAATTGAGAATGCCTCTATAACTAGGGCAAGTGACTTTTTTTTTAACAATGCAACAATCTGTAACAAATCCTGCAAAAGTTCTTCACATTGTGCAATTTGCTGTTTGAGTGGCACAATGTTTCTGAAAGGTGCTGAAAGCAGACAGTAATCACTGAATTAGAGAGAGCAACACTTAGCATGCAACATCTGGGGCTGTATGGGTGAAACAAACAGAAGCAAGAAAGAAAGACAGCCATGATCAGCTCAGAGGGAGAGAGAGTGGTGTGAGGAGACACCAAGACACCAAGACCTGGCCTGAGAGATACCACAACTGTTCCCATAAATTCCGGCATACTTTGCCACAATAAATCACGACTCTTGAAACCTTCTAATGTGATTACGTGGTGAGCAATTCCCCCCCACCCCTCCGAGGCAAAGCTCACTGCTGCTGTAGAAAACTGGGCAGCGACTTTTGAAAACTGTAAAAAAACAAGGGGGCAATTTTGCCAGCCCTGGGGAGGCAGGTATGGAGGCTATACTGCCTGGAAAATGGCAGAATTTGGGGGCCGGTGCCCAACCCAACCCCATGCCATCTTCCTTGGAGGCAGGAAGGGATTAAAGCCTATTAACTGATTGTTAACAGGTAGTTAACAGGCAGAAAATAGGATTATCCCCTTTTTGCCCTCACAAGTGCGGGCTTCCCAAAGGCTCCAAAACCCGCCAGGTCAGCGAGGCGAGTACTGGGTCTTCGGGGGTCGGGGTGGGGGGGGTGCAGAAGTGTGCTGCGAAGGTAAGTGATGGGTGCAAGAGTGTAGAGGTGAGCATCTGAGGTAAACATAGAAACATAGAAGATAGGAGCAGGAGTAGGCCATTCGGCCCCTCGAGCCTGCTCCGCCATTCAATGCGATCATGGCTGATCATCCAAATTCAGTACCCGGTCCCTGCTTTCTCCCCATACCCCTTCATCCCTTTAGCCTTAAGAAATATATCCAACTCCTTCTTGAATATATTTAATGAATTGGCCTCTACTACCTTCTGTGGTAGAGAATTCCACAGGTTCACCACTCTCTGGGTGAAGAAATTCCTCCTCATTTCTGTCCTAAATGGCTTACCCCTTATCCTTAGACTGTGACCCCTGGTTCTGGACTCCCCGACCATCGAGAACATCCTTCCTGCATCTAGTCTGTCCAGTCCTGTCAGAATTTTATAAGTTTCAATGAGATCCCCTCTCATTCTTCTAAACTCCAGCGAGTATAAGCCCAATTGACCCAATCTCTCCTCATGCGTCATTCCTGCTATCCCAGGTATCAGCCTGGTGAATCTTCGCTGAACTCCTTCCATGGCAAGAACATCCTTCCTCAGATAAGGCGACCAAAACTGCACACAATACTCAAGATGTGGTCTCACCAAGGCCCTGTACAACTGCAGCAAGACATCCTTGTTCCTGTACTCAAACCCTCTCGCTACGAAGGCCAACATACCATTTGCCTTCTTAACACCTGCTGCACCTGCATGCTTACCTTCAGCGGCTGGTGCACAAGGACACCCAGGTCTCGTTGCACTTCCCCTTCTCCCAATCTATTGCCATTCAGATAATAATCTGCCTTCCTGTTTTTGACACCAAAGTGGATAACCTCACATTTATCCACGTTATATTGCATCTGCCATGCTTCTGCCCAATCACCCAACCTGTCCAAATCATCCAGGAGGTTCTCGGCATCCTCCTCACAGCACACACGCCCACCCAGCTTTGTGTCATCTGCAAATTTGGAGATATTACATCTAGTTCCCTTGTCTAGATCATTAATATATATTGTGAATAACTGGGGTCCAAGGACCGATCCCTGCGGTATCGCACTAGTCACTGCCTGCCACTCGGAAAAAGACCCATTTATTCCAACTCTTTGCTTTCTGTCTGCCAACCAGTTCTCTATCCAAGTCAATACCTTGCCCCCAATCCCATGTGCCTTAACTTTACATGCTAATCTCTTATGCAGGACCTTATCGAAAGCCTTCTGAAAGTCTAAATACACCACATCCACTGGTTCTCCCTTATCTATTTTACCAGTTACATCCTCAAAAAATTCCAGTAGATTAGTCAAGCACGATTTACCTTTTGTACATCCATGTTGACTTTGTCCGATCCTGTCACTGTTTTCCAAGTGCTCTGCTATTACATCTTTTATAATGGACTCCAGCATTTTCCCCACTACCGATGTCAGGCTTACCAGTCTGTAATTCCCCGTTTTCTCTCTACCACCTTTTTTGAATAGTGGGGTAACATTAGCTACCCTCCAATCCATGGGTACTGTTCCAGATTCCATCGAATATTGGAAGATGATCAGCAATGCATCTATTATTTCTAGGGCCACTTCCTTAAGTACCCTAGGATGTAGATTATCAGGCCCTGGGGATTTATCGGCCTTCAATCCCATCAATTTCCCTAACACCATTTCCCTACACATACTGATTTCTTTCAGTTCCTCCCTAGTACAAAGTGTTAGTAAAAGTGTACTTACCTTTGTTTCTTCCTGCAGGCTTCAGTCGGTGTGTATGCGGAGAGTCTCGGACCTCCGTGTTGCAGATGAGAGATGGCCGTTGCATTCTCAGATGTAACAACCATCTAATTTCTGTACAATAAAGAAGTTTGATGAGGTCCTGAATTCAAGACCTTATCAAACTGCAGAGAATGTCACTGTTTAACAGCTTCACAGAGCTGTCAAACGATGACAATTCAACTGTCAAAATTTTTTGACAGATGAAACGTCATACGTTGACATTCTCTGCAACCGACTTTCCCTTAATTGGCCTGCTAAGCCCACTGGGCGGGCTTAACAAGGTCAATCAAGGGAAAATAGCGTGGGTTGGCCACAAATCGATGGAGGCGGGACATCGGCCCGCCAAGCAGCAGTCCTGATTCCAACGCGCCCCCATTAACAAAATCACCCCCCAAGTGTCAAAAATCAGTGCCACAAATTGTGATGAAATAGCAATGATGTGCAGTGCCAGGGGGTCAGGGCTCAAGCTGTGATGAAACACTTGAGATCAACCTGCCTATCTTCAATTCTCATAAACTATACAGGCAATCACCCATTATTACTTAGCCATGGCTCAGTTGGTACCACTGTCGCCTCTGAGTCAGAAGGTTGTGGGTTCAAGTCCCACTCCAATGACCTGAGCACAAAAATCTAGGCGGACAGTCCAGTGCAGTGCTGAGGGAGCGCTGCACTGTCAGAGGTGCTGTCTTTCATTAAATTGAGGCCCCGTCTGCTCTCTTGAGTGAATGTAAAAGATCTCATGCACTATATCAAAGAAGAGCAGGGGAGTTATCCCCGGTGTCCTGGCTAATATTTATCCCTCAATCAACATCACTAAAATGGACTAGCTGGTCATTATCACATTGCTGTTTGTGGGAGTTTGCTGTGCGCAAATTGGCTGCCAAGTTTCCTACTTTACAACAGTGACTACACTTCAAAAGTACTTCACTGGCTGTAAAGTGCTTTGAGACGTCCGGTGGTCGTGAAAGGCGCTATATAAATGTAAGTCTTTCTCTATTTTAAATCGTTTCTGCACCTTCTCTAAGGCCTTCACATCCCTCCTAAAGTGTGGTGCCTAGAATTGGACACAGTACTCCAGCTGAGGCCGAACCAGGTTCATCATAATTTCCACACTTTAGTACTCTATAACTCTATTTATGAAGCCCAGGATCCCGTAAGCCTTTTTAACTGCTTTCTCAACCTTCCCTGCCACCTTCAACAATTTGTGCACATATACCCCCGGTCTCTCTGTTCATGCACCCTCTTTAGGATTGTGCCATTTAGTTTATATGTCCTCTCCTCATTCTTTCTACCAAAATTTATCACTTCACACTTTTCTGCGTTAAATTTCATCTGCCACGTGTCCGCCCATTTCACCAGCCTGTCTATGTCTTCCTGAAGTCTATCACTCTTCTCACTGCTCACTATACTTTCAAGTTTTGTGTCATCTGCAAATTTTGAAATTATTCCCTGTACACCCACATCCAAGTCATTAATATGTATCTCAAGAAAAGCAGTGGTCCTAGCACTGACCCCTGGGGAACACTACTTCCTCCAGTCCGAAAAACAACCGTTCACCACTACTCTCTGTTTCCTGTCACTTAGCCAATTTTGTATCTATGCTGCCACTGTCCCTTTTATTCCATGGGCTTCAACTTTGCTGGCGAGTGTATTATGTGGTACTTTGTCACTTATGTGCCATCCACTTGTATCAAACTGCTACAGCCATTCAATAAGAAGGTCCACCGCCACCTTCTCAGGGCAACTAGTGATGGGCAATAAATGTCAGCCTTGCTAACAATGCCCTCATCCAGAAAATGTATAAAAAAGTGCTTGTCACAGTTTGGAATTCTTCAGCAATTTCTTCCAATTTACAAGAATGATTCCAGGAATGAGGGACTTCATTTACGATGATAGACTGGAGAAGCTGGGATTGTTCTCCTTCGAGCAGAGAAGATTGAGAGGAGATTTGATAGAGGTGTTCAAAATCATGAGGGGTCTGGACAGAGTAGATAGAGAGAAACTGGTCCCATTGGCAGAAGGGTCGAGAACCAGAGGACACAGATTTAAGGTGGTTGGCAAAAGAACCAAAGGCGACGTAAGAAAAAACTTTTTTATGCAGCGAATGGTTAAGATCCGGAATGCACTGCCTGAAAGGGTGGTGGAGGCAGACTCAATCTTATCTTTCAAAAGGGAGTTGGATAAGTATCTGAAAGAAAAAAAAATGCAGGGCTATGGGGAAAGGGTGGGGGAGTGGGACTAGCTGAGTTTCGGCATGGGCTCAACAGGCCGAATGGTCTTCTTCCTTGCTGTAACCATTCTATGATTCTATACAGAGATCTGGTCCAGAATACATGAGATTTTCCTCGTTACACTCCTGGGTCCTGCTACCATGCTAGCAGATATATAGCAGTGGGAGTCAACTTCTGTAAAAAAAAAAAGCAGGCAACCAGACCCCTTCAGAGAGCGACTGACACCACTGAACCCAAATAGATATCTGCGGCAGGTCCGAATCGTAAATATGCTGTATGCTGGACATCTGCGACTTTCACTGTCTAACACGTGACCCAATCTGTTAACTGCTGAAAGTTGCAAAAAAGCAGGAATTAACACACTTCTGAATACTGTGTATGCCAGTTAATGTCCCTTCCCCAGCACTTAAAGAGAATACTTGAATTATGAGCTGATACATTCACCATACATTGAACACTGCTCAATAGCAGCAATTGCATAAAAGAGGTGTTTTGCTCACCACTAGGGCACTCCTGTTAAAAGACTTGCTATCATTGGTCATGCACACAAAATAATTATTTTTATAGGATTTCTGTTAGTTCTAGACAAGGGTTCAGGTTCCCAGAGTTAGGAAAACGTTTACACAGTGTAATCTGTAAATTTGATAGTTTTTGAAGAAACCACATCACAGCATGAGTCCTATTTATTAGCCATATACTAATGATCAAGCAATTAAGTTGTAAGCAGCAGTGCTCCTTCCCATTCACTGGACCCTCTCAGGAAGTATCATTAAAATGGAGAGGTTTAAGCATGACTGTGCTCACTTGGGGTAGATGTTTTTCATGATAAACTTTGAA
Organism: Somniosus microcephalus; assembly: GCF_052327205.1. NCBI lineage: Eukaryota > Metazoa > Chordata > Chondrichthyes > Squaliformes > Somniosidae > Somniosus > Somniosus microcephalus. The sequence goes on along the minus strand of NC_140987.1, from coordinate 120,936,234 downwards.
TAACAATGAATTTTTGCAGTCATGCTAATCTTATCCTTAACTCTTTCGCCACCAGTGCTCTAGTAAGAGCCTTCATTTTCGAGCTGTGCAGACATGCTCTTCAATATTTGGAGTGTTCTGTCAAATGCGCACACTCCAACAATGTACAGGCAGAGAAATAAATACAGTCTGAGAGCTGTCGTTTTTAATTTCTAAAATTCTCTCCAGTTTTGTTTTTCATACAACCCAGCACGAGCTTTTGACATAAACCTGAGTATAATTGTTATAGCCAGTTGCTAGAATTATACAGCAATTTATGTCAAACACTTAACAGATTAATTCGCAAAGGAAAAAAGTGCAGATAGTCATAGCTGCTCGTAACATCCCACTTCAAGTAGTAGATACTGATTAAAGACATTAAGATCACTACTTCACTCATTCGACTGCTATATTGTCCTCTGATACTATTCAGGATAACTAAGCCTTCTGCTACTTTTGCAAATGCATTAGTATTTAATGATAAAAGATTGATATTTAAAAATCCTGCCAATTTTGACTAAAATAGTCTCCATTGGCTATACATGAGTCTCACATGTGTGCCTGCAGCAATGGTTCACTGTGTGTTCTTCAACACCCACCACATTTTACTTAGAGTATGTCCAGATGTGCTTTTACATTGATGCTTGTCTTGTTCGGATCACAGGTTTTTGTAGTTCTATGAGTCTGCCACCGAGTGGGAAGGAATTTTCCAGAGTTTTTCCTCTAATTGTCCTGGGTTTTAATCTGTTTTTTGCCTCTCCCAGGAGATTACATGGTGGGTATCTGGATCGTGATGCATGGGGCATCATGACTGTATGGGACAGGCTAGATGGACCTGATGGCCTTTTCCAGTACAAAATTTTCATATGTTTGTAAGATTTTAACTTGGAACCTCCTGGTCTCTATGGCTTAGTACCACCATGGTGCAAGACGATTGAAACTAATCCAGCAGACCACACTGACTTATATTACAGGTTGGTCTGTGCTGAGCTGATATCAAACGGAGCAGCAATAAGGGTGCTACAATTGCAGCCTCGATGCATCAACGCTTGGTAGGGGATGCATCAGCCAGGGTTCTCCTTCCCAGTTGTTATCCTGTGATATTTGCTGAAAGTTGCATGGATGTTGCGTTAGGATTGGTGTGGGCTTGGCTGTGATGTCCCCCTATGGTTAAACAATCTGTCGAGAGTCACTGTCGAGAGGCTTACATATGGAAAATGGCCACTTAGGCAAGGTTCTAGAGGCCTGCTGGTGCCTGTGGAACCATGCTCAGTAAAAGCCACGTTTATATTGCACTAGTCCCACTCGCTCCTGGTGCACAGGGATCAGGCAGCCAGCAGTAACACCAAAATACGCTTGCCACCGTCACTAATATTGACAGCTGGGAAGACCCACTGATGGCGCTAACATAGCACTATGACCAGTGTCGATGGTGGTGATGCTGCACACGGCTAGAAATAAAAAGAACTAAATGGAAATAAAAACAGTGATCATAGGAAGGCTGGACTGCTTATTCTTCTCAAGTGATCAAATTTAAAGATACTTTTTTTCTCTGGCACAAAATCTGCCCACTTAATCCCAGAAGGGCACAAGAAGGCTTGGATCATACCCGCATATAAAGTCAACAAAGTTTCTAAAGCACCACAAAAGTGCACAGGATTACTGTAAACACATCAATGACCTCAAAAGATTGTCTATAATGAAAGTCAAATACAATAAACAACAAATAAAACTACAAAGATCAAAGGGAATTTAGTTGGCCTCGGCAGATAGTAGCTTTTCCTGGTCATTTTTTCTCCTCCTAAACCAGTGCGACGAGATCAATTATAGCATCTCTTTCCCACCACTAATGCAATCAGCTAACTCAGGTAACAGGGATTGAATCCAAGGTCTTTCTGGTCTGTGTGGCTCAGTTACTTTACTGCATAAACTTACTTAACTATTGGCAGAATCCTGAGCAGTTGATTGGTAAATATTTCATTCTCCATATTAAGGGAGACTCAACTCCTCAGAGTTCAAACAGTCTCTTAAATACATTAAAAAAAACAGTTTCTCCAGCCTGTAAAAGTAGACTGAAGCACGTTTCCTAGTAGAGTGAAGTTCTTTAATCTGCTTGGTAACATCAGTTTGCAAAGTCATGTAATCACACAGGAGATAGTTCTAGGTTCATATTACTCTGCTGCAATGTAAAGCTCTCTCTACCCTACCACAAAATGTGCTTTAACTCCACCCTTGGAAGAGCATTTCCTACTGCACCACTGGGGACAAGCCAGGACTTGGTGGGCAAAGAACCACTACACAAAGCTGCCAATAAAGTAGCTCAGAAAGGCAAACAGGATGGGTGATGTGGGAATTGGCACACTCACATTTTTTTAATAGAGGGTTCTCTTCTGAAGTTGGATAGAACATTGGGCCTGAAAATCTGTGGCCGTTCTGGCACACTCCCGTTTTAATTTTGGCAGGATTGCACCCGACAGCTGGTAACTAGGTCAGGACCCAGATACGCCAGGTCCCAGCGTAGCGCCAATGTTTCTTCAGCAGCATCCACTCACAACAAAGATGGAAATCGGCATAGAAGCGGGCGCAGCCAGGGGCAGAGACTCTGAACATCAGGCCTTCATTGAGACATGGCGGAGGTGTGTCTGGTCGGACCAAACATATCTGCTCGACAGGGGCAGAAGTGCAGCCAACCTAGAGTTCCAGGCCCTGATGGAGAACTGAACCCCCAAAGAGAGTATCCTTTTTCTCACTAAAAAAACTAAAAGGGATTTCTGGCACAATTCTGTGTTGTTTCAGGCTGGGTGGGGTGTGGGGAGGCCCAATACCCACCCCCGCCACCAAGGGACCAACACTACTTTCCGACTTCTTTTATATGGTGGGCACCCCAGATGCACCTCTAGTGATGTGGACACCCGCCATTTGCAGGCAATTTAGGCAACCTTCCCTAACCCAGGAAAGTTTGCTGTGGTCAACAATGTATTCCCTGCAGGCACAATCCCAGCAACAGATTTTTGGGGATATAGATTTTCAACTAGATCCCTGGACTTTAGGTATTTTGTCAGGGAATCCCAGAGGATCATCCTATTTCTGTATTTCTTGACTACACATTACCTCTGTTGCTTATACTAATAAAAAAAGTTTCCTGTAATGATAGTGCTGCTTTCCTTTCTGTAGCCAAGACTGCCTTTTGGAAGTTAGCACAGATGCCCCAAAAAATGTTCCATATACAACCACCAACATCCCTCACATAAAGGTCACAAAGATAAAGTCCTCACATTGAGAAGGGCAAAGGCTTAACCAAAATATTTTTTTAATGAAATAAAATGATGATTCAAAGGCCACTGTCAGGCAAATGTTCTCTGTTCATTGGTATTATTTAGAATTAATTTGGTTCAAATTAATGCAATTGTGTCAGTTTCATTTAATTTAACATCTAGATTTATTCCCAGTTTGAACAGATGGCACTTAAACTACATTTTCTCATTAATCAAAATGTGTTTTGTTGGACAAGACTTATTTTACAGAGGAACCCAGACACGTACAGCAATAAAATACACATATTTCCTTACTAGAATGATCTGCTTGGCTGATTTACAGAGTCAAACAATGACTTAAATCTGTGACACCCATTTATATAACTCAGCTTTTCATAATTACAATCCCTGTTATTATGCACCCTTTTAAAAACATTTCTCCAAAGCTAATTTGTTCAAGGATTTACTCCCATATCTAAATGACTATCCTCTACACATGTTTAATGCTTGTTTGTTTTGCATTTATAAAACACTAACAGTTATGTGAAAGGTAAATGCAGCAGAATTACCCTCTTTAAGAAAACAGCATCTGGCCATCTGTAGATGTCTAATTTTGACCTGTGAATAAATTAATCTTGAAAAGTGGCATTGTACTTGATAAATGTTCCAGCTTTCTCCCAAGCAATTTAGTAAATTTTGCTTATTTAAGGATTGTCCCTTGTGGTAGCAGGTCATAAAATTTCATCTAACAGTCGGTGGGTATTCAATCTGAAGCCAATCTGTTGCCATTTAAGGGGCCTATTCAGCTCGCTGTGCAAACACCAGCAGCAGTCCGGCTTTATTATACAGTCCCACAGTATTCAAAATGCAAAGGGGGAGGGAGGAGGAAAGAAGATCACACTAATACATTCTAAACTTTGTTTTTACACTAATATAGGAGCACAATAGGTCTTTGTTACTCTGTTATTATGAACTGTGTGTTATTTATAACAGTGTTACTCACTAATGTTTTGCTGAGAGCCACAATCCCAACTAAAGTCTTGCTCGTAGGTCACTCTCTGAAACAGAGAGGGATGGCATGCAGGTCTGTGCCTGCGAATCTCCACACAATTTCAATCATGTCATTGTGGGCTGTTGCCAAGTGGAGGCCAGGCACTTACTCACAGGAAGAGAAATAATAAATTAAACTATAACAATCGTTCTTTTAAATAGATCTCTCTTATTTATTATTTTACGGGTGGGATTCACTATATTATTTTTTAACCCTCTTTATTTTGCCTCCTCTCCCGAAGGTGTGATTCCTGCTGGAGGTTTGGTTCAATGGGGTCAGTCAACCTCCAATAGCTTACGTAAGTGACCATTCTTCATTTGTGAGTCTACCCAATGAGTGTCAATAGGCCATTTAATCAGGGAGGGACATTAAATTCAAACATTTTAGCCCTCGGGGTTAATGTTGGAGTGGGGGTGTTATTAGGATGGGTGGGGGCTGACAGATGGAAATTGGGACAGGATCCAATTGCACTGAGCCTGGATTCTTCTCTAAATTACCACCTGTTTTGGGATAGGAACCTGAGTAAAATGTGTTCTGAAAGGCTATCACCTAAATCCATTACAAAATATTAAACCTGCACCTGCATTCCTCGCCCAAGCTGCCAGTTTTCTTTAAGGTCTGCCAAAAGTCTACTCCACCACATTTTTGAATGGAGTCAAAGGGGTGCAGCTAACCCTTCCACCCACATCCTTCAATTTCTACCCAAAACTTGCCTCAAATAATTAATACCACTATATCGGGGCAGTAGGAGCTACTGTGAGGCAGATACTGCACAGAGGATGCCAATTTATGTGCTGCTACTGAAGGTTAGTGGTTCTTTCCATGCATGGTGATCTTTTTTAGTACTTTGGATGCTACATTTACTCAGCTCAGCTGAAAGCACTGCTTTTCACTCTAGATTTCCATATCTTAATGGGAAAAACTTTATTTTTAATTTTATGAAGAGGAAGAAGATAAAGTCATGGAAGAGGCTAGGTTTGGAGGATACAGGACGGTGGGTGGGAGGATTCAGGAAAGAGTAAATTTAAAAGCAGCGAGAGAAACGCCAAGGCTCTAGAGCAGAGTTTTGGGTAAAAATAAGCAGAGTGGGTCAGGAAGGGACAGAAAGAGTAACAAAGGTAATAAGGCATCAGTGACTAAGGTGACATCAGGGAAAGAGAGAGATAAGTCAAAGCTAAAGGCACTGGGCTGGATTTTCTCAGCCCCGAGGAGGCGGGTATGGAGGCGGGACTGCCGGGAAAGTTGCAGAATTTGGAGGCGGATGGCAAATCCGCCCCCAACCCGCCTCCGTGCCTTCTTGCCAGGAGGCGGGAAGCTGCCCAGCCCCGGGTCCCACCTCCTTGGAGGCGGGAAGGGATTAAAGCCTATTAACTGCCTGTTAACAGGTAGTTAACAGGTAGTTAACAGGTAGTTAACAGGCAGAAAATAGGATTATCCCCATTTTTGGCGCTGAAGTGCGGGCTCCCCGACCTTCCCGCCAGGGTGTAGGAGGCAAAGAGGAGGTCTGCGGGGGTCAGAGGGGTCTGAAAGTGCGATGCAGAGATGAGTAATGGGTGCAAGTGTGGAGTGGTAAGTATGTGAGGTGAGTGTAAAGTGTTAGAAAATGTTAACTTACCTTTGTTTCTACCTATAGCCTTCAGCCGCTGTGGAGCCATAGTTCCTGACATCTCCATTGTAGAGATCACAGACTGGCTGTTGGATACTCCAACCCAACAGCCAGCTGATTTCTGCAAAGTTGAAAGGTTTGATGAGTCCTGAACACAAGGCCTCATCAAACTACACAGAATGTCAGTGTTTGACAGCTTCACAGAGCTGTCAAACGATGACATTTCTTCTTTCAAAAGTTCTTGACAGATGACACGTCATACATTGACGTGCCCTGTCACTGACTTCCCCCTAATTGGCCCGCTGAGTCCGCTGGGCGGGCTTAACAAGGTCAATCAGGGGAAAATCCCTCCGGTTGGCCAGAAGCTGATGGAGGCAGGATTGAAAGCCGGCAAGCAGCAGTCCCGCCTCCTAAAGCTTCCCATTGAGAAAATCCAGCCCAATATATCTGAATACGCGAAGCATTCACAACAAAATAGATGAATTAATAGTGCAGATAGAAATTAATAGGTTTGATCTAATATCCATTACGGAGATGTGGTTGCAATGTGGCCAAGGTTGGGAACTAAATATTCCAGGATATTTAACCTTTAGAAGAGATAGGCAAAATGGAAAAGGAGGAGCGTTAGCCCTGATAATAAAGGGTGGGATAAAGACAGTAGAACGAAAGGATCTTAGCTCCAAAAATGAAGAAGTAGAATCAGTTTGGGTGGAGCTAAGAAACAGCAAGGGGCAGAAAACATTGGTGGGGGTTGTTTATAGGCCCCAAAACAGTAGTTGTAATGTCGGGCATGTAAAGTCTGTGGGTTATATGGTGAATTAATACACAGACTACAAGAGGAACTTTAACAGGACTTTACTATTCGAAGGTCAGGGCGAATCTGCCCAATAAATCCTTACACAGCACTTATATACCGGTGTGGTCACTCCCGGTATTACAGTATACCGCAGCCAAGATAAAGTAGTGCAACACCTAAAATAGTTCTCTTAAAGGTGGACGGTTACATACAATAGTTCTCTTAAAGGTAGAACGGTTACATACACTACAATCCTCCCTTTTTAGCTTACAACATACTTATTCCCCATTAAACATAACATATATCCAACTTCATGTAAAAACAGTTCACAGATGTAGTCTCTGCGGAAACAGTTCACAGATTCAGTCTCTGCGGGAAAACAGTTCACAGATTCAGTCTCGGTGTAGCCGGTTCACGTTGCTGGAGTGACTCATCCAATAGTCCTTCACTGGACTTAACAGCTTGAACTTCCATCACTTCTGAACCAGCATTGTTGACTTCTAAAAGCTTGAGTACCTTGGGAAGTTTTTCTACTTCCAAACTGATTTGGCTCCGTACGGAGAGACCACGTGCGTGACCTGGTAGAGGTGATAATGGTTCAGATGGTCATCATCTTCTGCTTCGTCTTTTCCTTTTCTGCTTCTTGGAGACTCTCTGGGCTCCACTGTCAGCTGCCAGCTGCATGCACCGTTCCTCCTTCTCGTCCTCCTTTTTCCGTAGTAGCGCCACCATCTCCCGATGTTCCTTAGACTTTAGGTGATTCTTCATGGTTTCTGCACTTTGGGAGTTTTCATCATAAGCTGGGCAGAGCAGGTCATCGTAATATTCGGTGTCGTCCAACAGGTCATGGTAATATTCGGTGTCGTCCTGAGCTAGGCCAGCGAGAGGGTCTTCTATTTCCTCCATACCCAGCTGGACGTTAGCCAGCTTTTGTTCCAAATCCAGACATCTTTCCTGAAGAGACTTCTTCATGCGTTCAGTTTCATCCAGCTTTTTCTGGGCTTCCTGCAAGTCTTTTACTAATGACCTCATTCGTGATTTCAATACTTCAACTTCATTGGGAGATTGATTGATTGTATTATTCAATCCCTCTACTGGAGCAGCTGTTTCAGCATTCTGTTGTTCAACATTGACGTGAATCAGCGTACTTTTGGCATCCAAGGTTTGCTCTGCTGCCATCTTCTCAGTCTGTGTTGCAACCTCAGCTATTCCAATAACTTTTGGGAGCTCCAAACCCCTCTCCTTTGAAGATTTAGACTCATGTCCAAATTGTTCCCATTTCAGAGTCTTGTCCCTCAGCATATAAAGGAGTTGGCTGACCGTTGACTCTTCTGACCTCATCCGTTTCCCAGTAGCTGCAGGGCTGTTTATAACCTTGCCCTGGGGCTCCTTTGCTGTTTCTACTTCGCCATCATCCGCAGCCTCCACCATTCGAATTTCCACAAATGAATCGTCCGGTGATGCTGCACCCAACTTCAGTAGGAGCTCGGAATTCATGGCGACCAACTCAGCCTTTTCTGCCTGCAATCTGCTAACAAGCGCCTTCAGTTGCTGAACATCTTACTCCACCAGATTAGAGCACGCACCTTCAGAAACCGAATCAGCTTTGATTCGTTTGGCCTCCTTGCGCAGACGGTTTGTGTGCTCCTGCTCCCTTTTCTCCCTCAGCTGTTTCTGTTGTCTTTCCAGATTCTCCCACTCTGTGTCAAAGAACGTTTTCATTGCTTTTATCTCTTGCTCGAGACGGCAACTCAATTGTTCTAATTGCTGTTGTAATTTGAAATGGAGTTGAGTTCGAGCCAGGTGTTCCTCAGACTTGTGCATGTCTGTAAACTGGACAGACTCAGAATTCTCTGCCAAACTATGTTGTTGTTGTTCAGTGGAATTCTGTTCTGAAACTTTTTTCTCCTTTGAAGCATTAGTATTTATGCACTCCTTCGTTTTTCCAACCTTAGTCAGCAAGTCCATTTTAGACTTGTCTTTCGCACCTGGGCTGGTCTTGTCGTCATCCGTTTCAGAGTCTGAGCTGATTGTCTTCACCGAGTTCTCACTCGTTATTGCTTTTAGGTAGTGCCATTCCATGTTTATTTCCCTGATCCACTCCCGTCCCAGAAGTGGTGGACCTCCCTCCGGTAGTACATATAAGTCCATTCCTTGGTGTTCTTTGCCCCTGTCTCTCACCTTGACTTGTATCTTTCCCATGGGGTATACTTTATGCCCCGTGTATGTCTGCAATACAATCTTGGTATCTCTCAAGGGTATATGTGAGAATAGCCGGTTGTAATCCCTTCGATTTATGACTGATAGGGCTGATCCTGTGTCCAATTCCATTTTCACTTGGACTCCGGCTACTTTTAGTGTGACCCAGATAGTTTGTAGGTCAGCTTCCTTACTCACATTGTAAATTCTCAGACTACCCAGTTCCTGGCCGTTCGGGTCTGAATCCGAATTCTGTTCATCTGAACTCTTCTCAGCCACCTTGTGTACCTTGCTGTACTTTTCCTGCGGTGACTTTTTTCTGTTGTTGGTCTTCTTTCCTGACCGGCATACTTTAGCTATGTGACCAAGCTTGCCACATTTTCTACATTCCTGGTTTTTAAACCAGCATTGGTTCTGGTCGTGTGTTGTCTTCCCACAACGATAACATTTTGTTGTACCCGAAGTCATTTGATCCACGCTGAGTACCGCTGCCTTCAGCTGCATTTCCGCAGTGCCTCTCGCGGCTGCTTCGTGTGATGCTGCAATAAGGATAGCCTTGTCAAGTGTAAGATCGTTCTCTTCGAGCAGTCGCTTTTGTGTTCCTTCCTTCGACAACCCGCACACGAACTTGTCTCTCAATGCCTCTGTCAGATTTTCCCCAAACTGGCAGTATTTCGCTAGTCTACGCAGTTCGACCAAGTATTCCGCATTGCTTTCCTCTTTCCGTTGCGTTCTCGCATAAAATTTGAATCGTTCTGCCAACATCAGCGGTGTGGGGTTCAAATGATCCTTCAGGACAGCAACAATATCAGCGAAAGTCTGATCCGCCGGTTTAGCTGGTGCTAGAAGATGCTTCAATAGCCCGTATGTCTTCGCCCCCATTGCGTTTAATAAGGTGAGAGCTTTATCATCATCTGCTATTTTATTGGCCTCACAATATATCTCGATGCGTTCTACATACGTGGCCCAATCTTCCACCTCGGAATCAAAGTTGTTGATGTTACCATGCTTAGGCATCTTCACTATCTTTTTGGGAAACCACAACGAATTTGTTCGTTACTTTTTTTTTCCAAAAATGGCAGTTTCCCGCGCTTGTCTTCTTCCCCGCTCACTTTCAAAATGGCGGTTTCCCGCTTCTGTCTTCTCCCCCGCCTACTGGCGGCTTCCCGCGTTTCTTCCCCTGGTGGGAGGGGTAAGCTTTCCTTCGGGCGACGACCGCTGGCTTTCGGAGTTCGCAGCCTGCGCGCCGGCTTCAGTGCGTTCCTTGTTCCCTTTTCTCGGCCGGCAACCGGCGCTGGGGACAACCCGTTGGTGGCGAACAGTTCCAGCCGCTGGGCGGAATCTCGCTCGGTCTCCCTCGCTCGGTCCCGTTCCCCCTTCGCTCGGGCTCTGTCTCTCCCTCAGCGGCTTCCAATCGTGCCTCCCAGCCCTCTCGCAGTCCGGTCCTTTCCTCCCCCGGCTGCGGCTGAGTTCTCCGCGGTTTTATTTATTTTTATATCTTCCCGCGCCTTACGATCCCGGTCGCAGTGCCTCGTGGCCTCGGTAGCTGCCCGGCCTTTTTTGCCGGTCGCGGTCTAGCTGTCTCACAACGCTTTTGCGTCTCCCAGCCCGCTTGTAGCCCAGTCTCTCACACCGGCTGCGTTCCCGCTTGTAGCCCGGTCTCTCACACCGGCTGCGTTCCCACTTGTACCGCGGCTTCCGTGCCCTACGCTGCCCCAGTCTCAGCGCCTCTGGGCCCGACTTCTGTCCGGCTCCTTTCCCCCGACCGTGGTCGAGTTCACCGCCCTTATCCTCTGTTTCTTTTTATTTTCCCCCTACTCACAGTCAACGTGGCCGACTTGCCTCTCTTGGCTGATCGGCTCACTCACCGCCGTGGCAGAAGGGACAATAACAGCCTGTTGCTGATGGAAGGCTTCGTGTCTGAATCCTTCCTTCTTCCTTGCTCTGCAGACTCGAGTCTTCTCTCAGCAGAACGACGAGGGCGGGTGCCTCTTCTCGACGCTCGTTAACTGCTTCGGGTGTGTCGCTGCCGCAGGGTAAGATCGAACCCGTCGCCACTGTAAAGTCTGTGGGTTATATGGTGAATTAATACACAGACTACAAGAATAACTTTAACAGGACTTTACTATTCGAAGGTCAGGGCGAATCTGCCCAATAAATCCTTACACAGCACTTATATACCGGTGTGGTCACTCCCGGTATTACAGTATACCGCAGCCAAGATAAAGTAGTGCAACACCTAAAATAGTTCTCTTAAAGGTGGACGGTTACATACAATAGTTCTCTTAAAGGTAGAACGGTTACATACACTACAGGGCAGAGTATTAGTCAGGATATTAGAGGAGCATATAACAAGGGTAATACAGTAATCATGAGGGACTTTAATCTATATATAGACTGGGCAAACCAAATTTGCAGTAATAGTGTGGAGGACGAATTCATGGAATGTATGCAAGTTAGTTTTCTAGATCAGTATGTTGAGGAGCTAACTAGGGAACAGGCTATTTCAGATCTGGTATAGTGGAATGAGAAAGGGTTAATTAATAACCTTGTAGTAAAAGGGCCTTTAGGGAAGAGTGACCATAATATGATAGAATTTTATATTGAGATTGAAAGTGATTTAGTTAAATCTGAAACTAGGGTCTTAAATCTAAACAAAGCAAACTACGTAGGTATGAGGGGTGAGTTGGCTAAGGTAGATTGGGAAACTACATTAAAAAGTATGATGGTAGAGAAGCAATGGCTAGTATTTAAAGAATTAATACATAATTTATAATAAATATACATTCCTTTAAGGCACAAAAAACTCACAGGAAAAGTGGTCCAACCGTGGCTAACAAGAGAAGTTAAAGATAGTATTAGATCAAAGGAAGAGACTTATAATGTTGCCAAAAAGAGTAGTAAGCCAGAGGATTGGGAGGATTTTAGAATTCAGCAAAGGAGGACCAAGAAATTGATAAAGAAAGGGAAAATAGAATACGAGAGTAAACTAGCAAGAGACATAAAACAGACTGTAAAAGCTTCTATAGTTATGTATAAAGGAAAAGATTAGCGAAAGTAAATGTGGGTCCCTTACAGGCTGAGACAGGAGAAATTATAATAGGGAATAAGGAAATGGCAGAGAAATTAAACAAATACTTTGGGCTACAATTTACCTTTTGATGCGGCTTGGGGGCGGGACAGCTGCCTTCTGGGTTCCAGTCCCTTCCCCAACGACGTCCGACGCACAGACGCTATTTTGCCTCAATTGGCCTTGCTAAGCCCGCCCTGTGGGCTTGCCGGCCAATTAAGAGAAAGTCGGTGTCAGATGATGTCAGTTGATGATGTGTCATCTGCCGGTTTTCTTAAAGGGGCCACACTTAATTTATTTTGACAGGTGATTTTTCAGTGTTTGATAGCATTGAGGTGCTGCAAACAATGACAATCACTGTACAAAGGTGAGCCCTTGCACCCAGGTACTCCAGTGACTCCCTCCTTAGGTTAGAACAGATGGCAGCTGCAGGTGAGGTTACAGAAGCGATCTGTCACTGGTGAGAGAGGTTTTCCCAATGAGGTGGGACTACAGAAACACTTCAAAACTTGTTACCTACAGAAAAGTCTAACTACATTTAAAATGATTTTCCGAACATTTTCTTACCTCTGAAACTCACCAGTGTATCATTGGATCCTTCACACCACTTCTGCAGCTGTCATCAATGAAGAAACATTACAGTAGACCCACAGCACGCCCCACTTACCCTGGTGTGGTGTCCGGACATCAGGAAGCCCACAGTAGACATATCAAAATTGGAAAAGCCTCTTAACTGCCTGTTAACAAGCAGTTAAGTGCCCATAATCTTCTTCCCACCGCTAGGTGTCGGGTCCATGTGCAAATCGGGGACCTGACACCCGGGAAGATTGTTTGGAAGCAGCTTGACAGTGGGTTCGGGACCCGCTGTCAATCTTTGCAATTTTGCCACCGGTCCCACCTCCAAACCCGCCCCCTGAGCGCCGGCAAAATTCCCCCCTTTCTGTCTGTCTTCACGGAAGAAGACGCAAAAAACTTCCCAGAAATAGTGGAGAACCGAGTCTCTAGCGAGCATGAGGAGCTGAAAGAAATTAGTATTAGTGAAAAAATAGTACTGGAGAAATTAATGGGACTGAAAGCCGATAAATCACCATGACCTGATGGCATACATCCTAGGGTTTTGAAAGAGATGGCTATAGAGATAGTGGCTGCATGAGTTGTCATTTTCCAAAATTCCATAGATTCTAGAACGGTTCCCATGGATGGGAAGGTAGCAAATGTAACCCCACTATTTAAGAAAGGAGAGAGAGAGAGAAAACGGGGAACTACAGACCAGTTAGCCTGACATCAGTAGTAGGGAAAATGCTAGAATCTATTATTAAAGGATGTGGTAACAGGGCACTTAGAAAGTAATAATAGGATTGGGCAGAGTCAACACGGATTTATGAAAGGGAAATCGTGTTTGACAAATCTGTTAGAGTTTTTTGAGGTTGTAACTAGCAGGATAAGGGGGAACCAATGGATGTGGTGTATTTGGATTTTCAGAAGACATTCGATAAGGTGCCACACAAGAAGTTATTAAACAAAATTAGGGCTCATGAGATTGGGGGTAATATACCAGCATGGATTGAGGATTGGTTAATGGACAGAAAACAGAGAGTAGGAATAAACGGGTCATTTTCGGGTTGGCAGGCTGTAACTAGTGGGGTGCCGCAAGGATCAGTGCTTGGGCCTCAGCTATTCACAATCTACTGTACATCAATGATTTGTTTGAGAGGACCAAATGTAATATATCCAAGTTTGCTGATGATACAAGGCTGGGTGGGAATGTAAGTTGTGAGGAGGATGCAAGGAGGCTTCAAGGGGATATAGACAGGCTAAGTGAGTGAGCAAGAACATGACAAATGAAATATAATGTGGAGAAATGTGAAGTTATCCACTTTGGTAGGAAAAATAGAAAAGCAGAGTATTTTTTAAATGGTGAGAGATTGGGAAATGTTAGTGCTCAGAGGGACCTGGGTGTCCTTGTACACGAATCACTGAAAGTTAACATGCAGGTACAGCAAGCAATTAGGAAAGCAAATGGTATGTTGGCCTTTATTACAAGAGGATTTGAGTATAAGAGTAAAGACGTCTTACTGCAATTATATAGGGCTCTGGTGAGACCACACCTGGAGTATTGTGTACAGTTTTGCTCTCCTTACCTAAGGAAGGATATACTTGCCATAGAGGGAGTGCAACAAAGGTTCACCAGACTGGTTCCTGGGATGGGGGGATTGTCCTATGATGACAGATGGAGTAGACTAGGCCTATATTCTCTAGAGTTTAGAAGAATGAGAGGTGATCTCATTGAAACATACAACATTCTTATAGGGCTTGACAGGGTAGATGCAGGGAGGATGTTTCCCTTGACTGGGGGGTCTAGAACCAGGGGCCACAGTCTCAGAATAAGGGGTCAGCCATTTAGGACTGAGATGAGGAAACATTTCTTGTCTCAGAATAAGGGGTCGGCCATTTAGGCCTGAGATGAGGAGGCATTTCTTCACTCAGAGGGTGGTGAATCTTTGGAATTCTCTACCCTAGAGGGCTGTGGAGGCTCAGTCATTGAGTATATTGAAGACGGAGATCGATAGATTTTTGGATATTAAGGGAATCAAGGGATATGGGGATAGTGCAGGAAAGTGGAGATGAGGTAGAAGATCAGCCATGATCTTATTGAATGGCTGGGCAGGCTCGATGGGCCAAATGGCCTACTCCTGCTCCTATTTCTTATGTTATTATGTTGGAGGCTATTTCTTCCTTACATGTAAACACTCATTCAACCGGTGTATAGACCAAGAATTCTCCTTTTCTACAACTATTTCTTAGCAGTATGACTACCCTTTGTGCTAGCTACCTTACTTACTCTAGTTCCTAATCTAGTACTCCTCTGAAATGCTCCCTCATGTGTAGGTATTAGAAGGAGTGCTAATGAAGTGAATTTGCTGCCATTCTCCAAAGAGACAATGGCCAGAATTATCCGGGGTGGTAGCGGGCGCAATCGGAGATGGGTCGGGTGGGAAAGGTGTTATTTTTGGGAGCAGGTCGGGAACCCGCTGTCATCCTGCTCCCACGCACCATTCCCCCAGGCGCATCTGTCAGCGCGGACCCAACCCGACCGGCAGGGGCGGGCGACCCCATTTTAAATTATTAGTAGCTAGTTCTCAGACCGTTAAGAGTGATTTTAAACTTAGCTTTTAAATTTAACTTGATGGCCACAGTAAACATGCTGCTCGGGAACCATATCTGTCAAGCTGAGGTGGGAGTTACATAAGAATATAAGAAATAGGAGCAACAAACACCAGGAGCACCAGGCACACCAGCAGCACCAACAACAACACCACCAACCTTCTCCGCAATCACCTGATGCTATACAGAACAGAGGACATCAGCACCCGATCACATTGCTGCCCAGGAGGCCAGGGATGGCCTCATCATGGCCAGATTTACTTTGTGTGATGCTGTACACCCATATGGCTGCCAGGTTGGCACCACCCCACAGCAACACCATAAATCATCCCTGCAATGACCAAGCCATTCCTTTCACACTCACCACCATTGCTGGAGGTACCGTTATGTCTCACCATTCACTGCAACTCATTAAGCCACTTATAAAGGTGCACACAAATCTGTCCAAGACTGGAAAGTGTTGAAAATAAAGATTTTTATGTTTGACAGCACGTTAACGGAAACTTTACATAAACATTGGATAAAACACCCAAGTGGCGACCCTTGTGAATTTACTTGTGTGTCATCTTTCTCTTCCGCATGCTTCTATGAGGTGCTAGCCCTGTGGCTTCAGCAGAGGTAGAGGCAGCCTGCTCACTTCCCTGCTGCCAAGGAACTGGAGAGTACCTTGTTGCACATCAGTGGGGCCATGAGGACCCACGTCTACGCTGACATCCCTCCTAGAGAGGAGGTCTATGATCCTCTACCATCTATTCTCCATACATAGCCATCTATCCTCCATAGATAGCCATCTATTCTCTATAGAGACCATGTGCTCTTGTGAGTGGCGCATTAGCTGCTTCATATAGGTGGGCATCCTATCCTTGGAGGAGCCTACAGTCGCCATCGCCTGCGACACGATGGTGCTCATGTTGGAGGTGGGCTCCACCTTTCTCTGAACATTTGCAGACATCACGCTCGCAAAACCTGTCAGAGCCCCCTTCAATTCTTGCTGCACCTCCAGGATCACCCACTTTCTGGATGGCCCCGAGGCTCAGCGTCTGCATGCAGCTCAGCAGAGCTGGGAGCGTCCTGCGCCCTCCAGCAAGTACTCTCCACTGCTGTCTCTGTCTCCACCATCTGCTCTTGCTCACTTGTGAGTTGTGAGACACCAGGTGACAACATTACTCTATCTCGTGTGGGACCCACCCAGGTGTATGTATCTGCACTGGTGCTGGATGCACTTATATCTGGTGACGGTGCGCTCTCAGAGGCTGGAGGTTCCTCTGAGGAGTCGTCTTCCTCTTCCGCCTATACAGTGAGGGGCGGCTGCAAGGGGGGGCTCTTGATTGGCCTGTGGGAGAGTAAAGAGATGAGTTAGATATGTCATGTGAAGAATGGGTACAGATTCCAATATGCACATGATGTCCATTCAGTGGCTGCTGACATCAGTCCCCATATGAGTGATTGATGTATGCCATGTAGCTGTATGATATGTTATTCTGTCACCCGGTTGCTGAGATGTCCCCCTCTCCCCACCTCCCACCTCCAGCTGCTCAGTGACTTCAGATATTTCTAAAGCAGCCTCCTCTGCTGTTGTAAGGTTTGCAAATGATGGAGGGTCACCACCGGTTCTCCCTCTCTCCCTCTTATTTTGGGCTCTCTTTTCCTGCAAGGAGGGAAAGAAGAGAAGGTTCTGTGAGAGGGATGGAATGAGTGTAAGGAATGGATGGGTTACATCTGTAGAGGGTGACTATGATGGAGTGGGGTGCCAAAGCCAAGTGGCCTCCTTGTGTTTTGTTAGTTGGTATGATTGCACTAGGATGAGGGTGAGTGTGAGGGGCGGCTAGTGAGACGGGGATGTGATAATGTAGATAGAGAGAGAGGGATGGGTGGATGTGCAAGGGATGTTGGTGTGAGTAAGGATGTGCTGGGGTAGGGTTAGGAAAGCAGAGTGATGGGAATGTGATGAGAGGCATTGCAGAATTAAGGTGAGTGAGGCTTTATACTCACGTTTCCTGATCTAATGAGATCATTGAAATGTTTGCAGCACTGCACGCAGGTCCTTCCAACCACATCCCTGCTGGTGACCTCCTCTGCAATCTCCAACCAGGCTGTTTTGGTGTCCTAGAGGGGGTCTCTTCTGCCCATTGGAAGGGAAGAAGACCTCCCTGCGTGCTCTGGCTCCCTCCATATGGAGGGAGCCAGCGCAGAACCTGGGTGCAGCCCTCTGCCTCTGTGCAGTCATTGTCAGTGTTTGCAGCACTCCAATGCTGTAGTGCACTGACGGCACTTTGTTACATTAACCTTCAAATGTAATGTGGCCATGGCCCCTTTAAAGATCCTGCCATTGATGACATCACCAGACCCGCACCATTTAATTGGGCTGGGTAACTTGCATGTCTGCCTTAATAGGGGCCCTATTAAGGGAAAGTCGTTTTCAGCAGCGGAATGGAACCAGCAGTGGGATCACGACCCACCATGGCCACCGCCTTCACCGGACCCACCCAGGTAGCCAAAATTCCAGCCAATGACATTTGCACTCACTCTTTGCAACCCACTTGTATTGGGCATGGGCTACTGTTTGGTGCCTTCACAGACCATAATAGGGTCTTGGAAGTGCTATGCAGGTGTGGCATTCAGGCTGATCTTCAAGATATCTATTGAAGCATTGATAACTACCACTTTGAAAGCCACAAATGTCCTTAGAAGCTCTGTCTGGCATCCTACAGCTATCACAGTCTCCCAGATACACTGCAGGTTGTGAGAAACATCCTACAATGTGTTGCAAATGTGGGTGGTGGACTCCTCCCATTTATCCATCATCTGAACCATATGCGTGGAAACCATCTCCATCACATCAACATGAGATTAATGCTACAAAAATCATTGTTCTTTTGCTGACTGGGTCCCTGAGATCTGGGTCCCCAGGTTCCTCAATCAAGGATGGTCATTTCTTCTATCTCCGTAGAGGAACAGCACTCTCGTTCGCTTTCACTCCCAAGTTCTCATACTCACTAGTGCTCTGTGGCTCACCTGGTGACAACCCTTCTGATTATCTAACTAATTCCTCATGAGTGGGTTTCTCTGTGCTGTGCTTGCACAGGTAAGATGCCAGGATGCAAATGGTGAGGACTTGGCAGCTGCTGTGGATCTGGAAGTGCTCAAGAGGTCATCGGAGTGGTTGGTCTGTTCCTCCAAGACATTCCTATTATGTTAAAGACAGAAGAGCTTGTTTAGCTGTGCAAATTGATTGTCACTTTTGAGTTGCCTGCCATCAAGTTTTCATTGAGACCCCGAGGCATTTTGAGTTTGCTATTGCGAGGATTCGTGGCAGATTGTGAATAGGCCTTCTACCTGAGGTCTTGCTGGGAGGCATCAAGCCAGGCCTATTAAAAAAGGGGATAGAAATACAAATAATAAAAGGGAGCAACTTTGGCAAATACCCAAGTAAAAAACTCTTTGCAATATAAATTTGAAAAAAACGTTTGTTTTCTAAAGGGATGGTCGGTTCCAACAGAAACAGATCTGAATTTAATTAACATCTTTTGCATATTTGTAAAATAGGGGTATGGTAGCATAGTGGTAATGTTACTGGACTAGTATTGCAGAGGCCGAGACTAATGACCCGTAGACATGAGTTCAAATCCCATCACGGCAGCTGGGGAATTTAAATTCAGTTAATTAAATAAATCTGGAATGAAAAAGCTAATATCAGTAATATAAAAGTAACCATGAAGTTGTTGGATTGTCATAAAAACCCAACTGGTTTACTAGTGTCCTTTAGGGAAGGAAACCTGCTGTCCTTACCCGGTCTGGCCTGTGTGACTCCAGTCCCACATCAATGTGGTTAACTCTTAACTGCCCACTGAAATAGCCTAACAAGCCACTCAGTTGTATGAAACCACAACAAAAAAATATAAGAGTAAAACAGGATGGCACACTTGGCTTTTTCCAAGGTATCAGGAACCCAGCCCCGCAGAGTCCTCCTCACGAACATCTGCAGACTGGTGCCAAAGTTGGGAGAGCTGTCCCACAGATTAGTCAAATAACAGCCTAACATAGTCATACTCAGAATCATATTTGTCAGCAAATATCCATCACCATTCCGGGACACAGTGATACACAGTCCTGTGGGACTGACCCTGGGAGTCCTCAACATTGACTCCGAACCCCATGAAGTCTCATGGCATCAGGCCAAACATGAGCAAGGAAACCTCCTGCTGATTACCACCTACCTTCCTCCCTCAGCTGATGAATCAGTACTCCACCATATTGAACACCACTTGGAGGAAGCACTGAGGGTGGCAAGAGCACAGAATGGGTGGAGGCTTCAATGTCCATGACTAAGAATGGGTCGGTAGCACCACTACTGACAGAACCGGCCGAGTCCTGAAGGCCATAGCTGCCAGACTGGGCCTGCGGCAGGTGGTGAGAGAACCAACATGAGGGAATAACCTATTTGATCTTGACCTCACCAATCTACCTGTTGTTAAATGCATCTGTCCATGGAAGTATTGGTAGGAGTGGCCACCGCACAGTCCTTGTGGAGACGAAGTCCCGTCCTCACACTGAGGACACCCTCCCTTGTGTTATGCGGTGCCACCACCATGCTAAATGAGATATTTGTAAGTTAAGAATAGATCTAGCTGCTCAAAACTGGGCATCCACAAGGTGCTTTAGGCCATCAGCAGCAGCAGAATTGTATTCCACCACAATCTGTAACTTCATGGCCTGGCATATCCATCACTCCTCCATCACCATCAAGCTAGACGACCAAACTTGGTTCATTGAGGAATGCAGAAGAACATGCCAGGGACAGCACCAGGCGTACCTGAAAATGAGGTACCAACCTGATGAAGCAGCAACACAGGACTGCATGCTTGCTAAACAGCATGCTATAGACATAGCTAAGCAATCCCAAAACCAACAAACCCTAATGCCCGCTTCAGACGAGGGCCCTTGACACCTCTTTTGATGCCTATACCAATATGACAGGCGGCACACTTGCAGTGTGGAATGCGGCACTCGCCCATCATATTGGACGCTTTGGTGCCCGTGTTACACCTGTAAAACAGGTGCAGCTTCATCGAATTTCTAGGCCCTATTTTTTCAAAATTGATATATCAGCTTATTCCACCTTCATTCATTGGCACAGAAATTCAGCCGCAGCACAGGTGATTTTATTTTATTTGAATTTCAAAGTTTTTTTGCTGGTAACTTTGTGAGCAAGAATGAAGTGCACATAAAGCCAGTTTCACAAACACCCCCACATTCAATATGAAAACAGATAATGTGGAAATGCAGGTCAGGCAGCATCTGTGGAGAGAGAAACAAAGTTAACAGTTCAGGTCAATAACCTGCCATCAGAACAGAGAAAAGAGAAAGATAGGTCAACATTTTAGGTGAATACTGTAGTGTCCGAGGATCAATAATACTCAGACTGCAGGAGAACAATAAAACAGGTATTTACTGATCAGAGAGTAATTCAAGACTGAAATACAGAAGCCTGCTATGGCTTTATATACAGGGGTGGTCACTGCCGGTACTGCAGTATAGAATCAGTTCTTCTCTTAAAGGCATATACACAACAATTCCTCCCCTTTTAGATAAACAGTACATCACATTCATTTAACAACTAAATAATAACTAATTACAATTACAATTTTCTCTGTACTATATACATCAACTGAAATAATCATTTATAAGTTCAGTCTTTGAGGAGGCTTCCTGATCCTGACTGGATAGTGCCTTTCTCGAGTATCCTGTTCTTGCGGCGGAGTTGATTCTGGCTCATTGTCATTGGTTGGTTCGTCAGCTTCCAATACCACTGCTTCTGAGGTAGACGCAATCTGTACTTCGGGTTGATTACCAGGTGCACCTGCTCATGGTATGGGTTTGGCTTGTTTCTGTGACTCTAGAATCTGGTCAGCATGGCGTCTCACGATGCTCTCTCCAACGTCCACTGTGTACATTAGTGGTCCCTGCTGTGTGCACATCGTTCCTGGCTGCCATTTTTCTGTTCGGTAGTCGCGGGCCAAGACTGTTTGCCCTATCTTGAAGCTCCTGGTTGGCTTCTCATTTATGTGCTGGAATTGCTTATCCTCAACATCTCATCTTATGTTTGGTTTGAGCAAACCCAGGCGACATCTTAGCCTTCGGTTGAAGAACATTATGGCTGGAGCTTGGTTGGTGACTGCATGTGTCGCATTCCGGTAAGCAACCAAGAAATTATCCACCTTGTGTTGTAGTGGTATGTCATCATTATGTATTGCCTTTATGGCCTTTTTAAAGGTCTGAACAAACCATTTGTGGCTGGATGATATGGGGCAGATGTGTAATGCTTCACCCCATTATTTCTCAGAAACCTCCAGAAATCCTCTGACACAAACTGTGGCCCATTGTCGGAGCAAATCTGTTCTGGCAAGCCATTCCTGGTGAAGATGGTCCGTAGGACTGCAATAGTTTTCTCCGTGGTGGTGGAGGACATTTTGATGACCTCTGGCCATTTCGAATGGGCGTCCACAGCGATTAGGAACACTGAGTCCATAAATGGACCAGCAAAATCAAAGTGTACCCATTGCCATGGAGATGAGGGCCACTCCCATGGATGTAGCGGGGCCTGTGGTGGAGCGCTTTGGACCTTCTGGCATCCTGTGCATCTCTTGGTCATATCCTCGATTTCTTTATCGATTCCCGGCCACCACACAAATGCCCTGGATAGGCTCTTCATTTTTACCCCTCCCAGATGACCCTCATGAAGCTCATTGAGCACTCTATCTCTCAACTTGGGTGGAATTACCACTCGGGATCCACACATCAAGGTCCCCCGGCACACTGACAGCTGTTCTCTCCTTGGCGAGAATGCTGGCAACAGTGAGTCGCCATGTGCTGGCCATCCCTTCACCGTCAAATCATAGACCCGCGAGAGTGTCGGGTCATTTCGGGTTTCCTTCTCTATACTTGAGTTTGTAACAGGTAGACATTCGACTATGGTCGCATGGAATATCTCAACAGGGTCCACTGCAGGTGCTTCCTCTACCGTAGGCAACGGTAGGTGCGACAGCCCATCAGCGTTTCCATGCTGTTTCGTACCCTTGTACTCTATGTCGTACTGATGTGCCCCTAGAAAAAGTGACCATCTTTGCAGCCGTTGCGCCGTCATCACCGGAACGCCCTTCTTTGGGTTAAAAATGGAGACCAGGGGCTGATGATCAGTCAGTAGGGTGAATTTCTGACTGTGCAGATAGTGATTGAACTTCTTCATCCCCCACACCAGGCTGAGGGCCTCCCTGTCAATCTGGGCGTAGTTACGCTCGGCTGAGGTTAACGAGCGCGACGCAAAGGCTATTGGCCTCTCTGAACCGTCAGGGAATTTGTGTGACAGCACCGCTCCGATGCCGTAGGGAGACGCATCACATGCTAACCAAATCTGTAGTGTTGGATTGTAGGGATAAAGGGGAAAGTTTTGGCGTGGATAGGGAACTGGCTGTCAGATAGAAAACAGAGAGTTGGAATAAACGGCTCATTTTCTGAATGGCAGGCAGTAACAAGTGGGGTACCACAGGGATCTGTCCTGGGCCCCCAGCTGTTCACAATTTACATTAATGACCTGGATCAGGGAGTCGGATGCAGCATTTCCAAATTTGCAGACGACACTAAACTAGGAGGTGGGGTGGGCTCAGAGGAAGAGACCAGGAAGCTCCAGAGCGATTTGGACAGACTGGGCGATTGGGCGGATAAATGGCAGATGCACTATAATGTGGACAAGTGCGAAGTTATCCACCTTGGGTGCAGGAACGGGAGGGCAAATTATTATTTAAATGGCAATAGATTGGGAGAGGGGGAAGTACAGAGAGACCTGGGTGTTCTTGTACACCAGTCACTGAAGGCGAGCATGCAGGTGCAACAGGCGGTCAAGAAGGCAAATGGTATGCTGGCCTTCATAGCAAAAGGGTTAGAATACAGGAACAGGGATACCTTGCTGCAGCTGTACAGGGCACTGGTGAGACCACACCTCGAGTACTGTGTACAGTTTTGGTCGCCTCATCTGAGGAAGGATGTTCTTGCCATGGAGGGGGTGCAGCGGCGATTCACCAGGCTGATACCAGGAATGGCGGGAATGACCTATGAGGAGAGACTATGTAGTTTAGGGATGTACACACTGGAGTTTAGAAGATTGAGAGGGGACCTCATAGAAGTGTATAAAATTCTGACAGGTCTAGACAGACTGGATGCAGAAGGAATGTTTCCCTTGGCGGGTGAGAACAGAACTAGAGGACATAATTTAAGGATAAGGGCTAAACCATTTAGGACAGAGATGAGGGGGAATTTCTTCACTCAGAGAGTGGTGAACCTGTGGAACTCATTGCCACAGAGGGCAGTGTACGCCAACTCATTAAATATATTTAAGAGGGAATTAGATATATTTCTACGGGCAAAAGGGGTTAAGGGTTACGGAGAGAAGGCGGGGACGGGATACTGAATTAAAGGATCAGCCATGATCTCATTAAATGGCGGAGCAGGCACGAAGGGCCGAATGGCCTACTCCTGCTCCTATCTTCTATGTATCTATGTATCTATGTAGTGGGCCAATACTTCTTTTGAAGTGATTAGGCATTTACATTTCTGAAAGGCACGCTTACACTCATCACTCCATTTCCATGTTACTCCAGTTTGCAGTAGGGCGTTCAGTGGGTGCAGAATTGTAGATAAATTCGGCAAGAACTTACGGTAGTAGTTCACTAACCCGAGGAACGACCTCAGTTGTGACAAATTTTCTGGTGCTGGAGCCTTGACTACAGCCTCAATCTTGTCCGGCGACTTATGCAACCCTTCCTCATCAATCATGTGGCCACAATATGAGATTTGTCTCCTGAAGAACTCGCATTTGGGGTGGTTGGCTCATAGCCCATATTCCTGTAATCTTGTGAGCACCTGTTCCAGGTTGGCAAGGTGTTCACTGTCATTTTTGCCCGTAACCAGGATGTCGTCCAAATAACACTGGGTCCCCGGGATCCCTTGCAGGACTTGTTCCATCGCCCTCTGCCAAATAGCCGGGGCTGATGCTACCCTGAATACCAGTCGATTGTACTGGTAAAGGCCTTTGTGAGTGTTTATCGTGAGGTATTTCCTAGACGCTTCTTCCACCTCCATTTGTAGATACGCTTGGGCCAGATCAATCTTTGTAAAGCGTTTCCCTCCAGATAGTGAGGCGAAAATATCTTCTATCCGTGGAAGTGGATATTGTACTGTGTGCAGGACTGGGTTCACAGTTACCTTGAAGCCCCCACAGATGCGAACCTTCTTCGGTTCCCCAGGCGTGCTGCTCAATGATTTCTTCATTACAGGAACGATGGGTGTGGCCCACTCGCTCCAGTCCACCTTGGACAGCACACCCGAACGCTCCAGACTCTCCAGCTCTGCTTCAACGGCTGGGCGGATCACGTAAGGTACCAGTCTGGCCTTAAAAAATTTTGGTTTGCGTTATCTTCGATTTTTATCATTGCTGTTACTCCTTTTAGAGTCCCAAGTCTTTGTTGGAACACCTCTTTCGCGTCAGATAGAATTTTTGACAGTCTTCCAGGTGTGACGTCATCATCCTTTTTATCAGTCACAGTTAGCGCCTGAATGGAATGCCAATCCAATTGTATTTTTCGGATCCATTCACGTCCCAATAATGGTGGTCCTCCATCTGGTAGTATATATAGATACAGTTTCTGTGTTTCCTTGCCGTTGTATTCAACTGGCACCCTTATTTTTCCTCTGGGGTAGACTTTTTGCCCGTGTATGTCTTCAATACAATGGACGTGTCCTTCAAGGGTATGTGTGAGAATAGCCGCTCATAGTCTCGTCGATTCATGACAGTTAGGGCTGATCCTGTGTCCAATTCCATCTTTACTGGGGACCCTGCTATCATGAGGGTGACCCAAATGGTTCGGTGATCCTCCTTTGCGATCACATTGTGTAACTTTAGACAACTTAGTCTCCTGCTCCCGGAGTCCTTATCACTCTCCTGATCTTCCGAACTACTGTCTGTCAATTTCTTTACTTTCTTGTACTTTTCCTTAGTAGTTCTTGTAGTGTTGGTTTTCTTTCCCGACCTGCAGACTCTTGCTATGTGTCCCATTTTCCCACATTGCCTGCGTACTTTGTCCTTAACCCAGCAGTCCTTCTGATCATGGGTTGTTCTGCCGCAGCGATAGCACTTTTCTGCTCCATACGCCATTTCGTTAGCGCTGTATTCCTGTGGTTTCTGTTGTATTTCCGCAGCTCCCCGTGCTGCTGCTTCATAGGATACTGCCACACTGAAAGTCTGTTCTAGCGTCAGGTCCTTTTCCGAAAGTACTCGTTTCTGGGTTCCTTCACTCTGGAGCCCGCAGACAAACTTATCCCGTAAGGTGTCTGCCAGTCCTGCTCCGAACTGGCAGTGCTTCGATAACTTGCGTAGTTCCGTAAGATAGTCAGCATTGTTCTCATCTTTGTACTGGTTTCTTTTATGGAACTTGAATCTTTCTGCTATCAGCAGCGGTGTAGGGTTTAGGTGTTCCTGTAAGATATTAACAATCTCTTCAAAACTTTTCTCCATTGGTTTAGCTGGGGTAATTAAATTCCGCAATAGGCCGTACGTTCTCGCGCCCATCAAATTTAATAATACCGACGCCTTCTTTCCATTGGCCACCTCATTGGCATTGCAGTACACTTCAATTCTTTCCACATACGTGGTCCAGTCTTCTACCTCGTTGTCGAAAGCAGTGATACTGCCACTCTTCGGCATCTTGGGTGATTTAAAATGGCGCCTCCCGCGCTTTATCTTCTTCCCCCAATGTAATAAAATGGCGCCTCCCGCACTTTTCCTTCCCCGCGTTCTATCCTCTCCACGCTGCCCGGTTCTTGAGCACCGACCACGCCCTGTGCGCTCCACCCGCTCTCTCTCTCTTCATCCTGACGACGCTGCACAGCCCCTTTGCAGAGCCGCTCGATCGAGCCCGAGCCCACCGCAGTCCGGAAGAGTCAGCGCACTACCTGCTACCAGCATGACTTGCTGGAACACCTTGACTGGGGAGCCAGGCCCAGCTCTCCACAGCCTCCCCTGCAACTCTCCGATGGATCCCTGGGCGGTTGTCCGCGGTCGACGCCCGCCGTTCTGACTTCGACCTCCAAGAAGCTTCTCTTCAGGGAAAAGATCCCCGTGAGGTGATGCAGTACTGCAGGTGAGTTCAAACCTGCCCGTCGTCAGTGTAGTGTCCGAGGATCAATAATACTCAGACTGCAGGAGAACAATAAAACAGGTATTTACTGATCAGAGAGTAATTCAAGACTGAAATACAGAAGCCTGCTATGGTTTTATATACAGGGGTGGTCACTGTCGGTACTGCAGTATAGAATCAGTTCTTCTCTTAAAGGCACATACACAACAAATACCCTTTTTTTTAATCATACTCTTTGAATCTGTTTAATCTGTTCTTGGAGTGGGAATAGAGGGAGAAAGGATTTACATATATGTGGAAAGAGTTGTGTAGGTCTTGCACAGTGCAAGGGAAAATACACCACTAAATATAAACATTTAAAATGATTTGTAACCTTTCAAGAATATTTTTGACTGTAACTTGTGGTGGAGTCTGTGCAATGTTGCCTGACTTCTCTCGGAGATTAAGAGAATTTTAAATCAATGTTATGCTGAACTTGTGCCAGGGTTCATGTTTTGTAGAAGGCCTGCTGGAAACACGACAGATGTATAAAGACTGGGATGATTGTAACACAAGTCGTTCATTGCATGTTTGCCACTTGATGAATGTTCCGACTGAATTTTTATTTTAATTAAATAAATGCCATTATTAAACAAAACATCATAATGGCATTTTAATAAATCATGTTCTATTAATTGTTTCTAACTGCTACCATATTGACCAGTTATACATCAGCAGCATTCTCTTGGGATAGCTATGAAATGACATGAAAAATATTCTACTGATACCAATTTAGTCAAAAATATACAAGAGAATGTTCTGTTTTCTATGTTGAACTGTTAAGTGCATGCAAGCCAATAACAATTGCATAGATGTTGTTAAAGACACAACTTCAAGCAATTGGATTCAGTACCTCCAGGCTAGAAATAGGAAATCAACCAGGGTTCCTGATCACAATCCAATGAACCCTGGTGAGACGTGCAGGTGCATAGATGACAGGTGAGCACAGGATTCAACTTCTCTGGGATTCCTTCCAATGTGAAATAGCCTGGCACACTTGCTGTCTAAACTTACACATGAAGATTGAGCACTTAGTCGAAGTACTGGAGTCCTACAAGCACCAGTAGAATTATATCTTAGTGGCTTTAAGAGAAAATTGGACAAAAAATGTCCTCAAGATCACAGCAGTAGAGCATAAACTTCAGATTAGCTATAGAAGATTAACAATAACTGCAATCCAATCAGAAAACAGTATGTTTCTCATGTCACCACCCACCCGACCAACCTCTTTTGGCTGTGCTCTTGCCTGGTCATTCATGGGATGAAATTTGGCAGTAGTTCTAATCAAAAGTCAATATGGACTAAGCAAAGAAGGATTTAGCACAAAATAAATGATGATATACTGTGCCAGAAACAGAGGACAGTCCTACTAAGGGAAGGGGAGAGGGGAAGATAGGGTTATTTCTGGCAATGATGGACTCCAGGTCACCATTCAGCTCATGGACAAGCAATCTCCTTACACATTTATTGAGCTAATTTCCCCTGGTAAATTCACTTGAGTGTTGACATGGCCCAGAAACTCATTCTAGGATGAAACATCATCTGGCAGAAAAGAGCCAAGGCGTGGGTGGCAGGGGAATGACAGGTCGCTGTCACGTGACATTGGGAAAACAATTGCTTTATAGTGAGAATGAAATCCAATCGCAATGCCAGGAGACCCCTCAGACTGTCTCAAAGTCAATAACAGCAGCTCAAAGTTCCTGTAATATGATTCTCCACAAAACCTCATTTTATAATAATTTAATGAGTAGGTCTTACACAGTAATGTGTGGGTCGGCACCTCTATTTGAACAATTAAAGCCATTATTCAGCAAATTTTGCAGCTATGTACTTTGATCTGAGTGGGTCGTATCCACTATTACGCACACAATCAGTGTATCATTAGTACAAAGACCCATTTTGTGAACACCATGCAAATGGAATAGCTTAGCAAAGCACTGCTGATGAAAATGTTGGAAAACATAATTTTACAGACCTTCAAAAGATTAATCAAGAGTGGCCTTGGGAGAATTTCAACATTCTACTAGCAAATGTTTTCATAATGTATACCCAAAAAAGGACAACTAGAAGCACTCAAATATTACAAATTCAGCAAGAAACTTCACAACAGAAAGAAAGATTTTTTTTGAAGAGTTCCCCCACTTTTTTTCTCCTGAGACCACGACGCATGGTGGGGTGTTCTCCACAGGTGCAAACAATCCTTTGGTAACTCACCCAAGTGTCAGTCTGGACAATCAGCATCACCAGGAAATTTGACATGCAAGCAAGCTCAATCTTGTCTTCAATCAATGTCCAACGGGAGTCACTAGACAGTGATTAGGCCCAAGGCACTTGGCTGACTTTTCCTCCTACTTAACTCATCGATGCTGGGGCCAATTGTGGTACCCCTATTAGAACTCTGGCTAAGATCAAGTAACTCAGCGCAGATCAGAGATCAAATCTGGATCTAGTCTGTCTGAATTCTTTTATGCAGAAGTAAATCAATTATTGCCATTTTTTGGAGTACAATAATGTCACTGGAAATCTTTAAGGGTTATAAAACTTTAAATATTAGTTTCCTGTGGGCTCCTTAGGATTATTTGACTTTGTCCTGGTGATGATGATTATTTCTGGAGCAGTAATTAAAGAAAAAAATTATGATAACTAATGGTTTAGGAAAAATGTGATGTTATTCCTGTGGAATCCTGGGAAGCTGGAAACACTTAACTGCAAGAACTACATGTGCAGAAATAACCAATAATTTGCTCAAGGAGCCCACATCTGGTTAGTTTGCCTTCAAATGGGGTTAATGGTCTGACAGAAAGCAGCCTCTGGACTGAGTCAGCGGCAGAAGTAGGTTTACGTACACCAGAAATCTCAAATACAGGAAATGCATTTGTTATGATAGCATAACCATTTGGACTGGCTATCAACCAGAAAAAACAGACTTAAAAGGAATTGTTTAATATCTTTAACAAAATATAAATTAAAGTTCAAAAATATACATATATGGCCATCCCACATTTGAACTGTGTTTTTTAACCACTTTGTACTGCATTATTTAACATGATTAAAAATAACAAACTTGAGGATAATTTTTACACAGCTCAACAATGGAACTATAAACTGTTTCTAATGTGAAGGCGTATGGTAAATTACTCCAGGATTACCAGAGAGTCTGGGCTACATAGGGCCAAGCATTAATTCTCCATTGGCCACGCTATTCCCTCCATACACTCTATGTCTTCCTATGTCTGTCTGTCTCTTTCAGACCCTTCCAGTTGATCTCGCCCTACCCCCAAAATCTCTCTCAAGTTTGCTTTATATTAATGAGAGAGATTATACACAGATGCTGGGTAGTGGATGTAATTATTGAAGCACATCCTTGTGGGAATTATGTTAAATATACAGCCAGAACCCTCTACCCTGGCTGCTACAAAAATGAATTTTCAAAGTATGGCTTCCCCGCCCTTATGAGAACTTTTATCTTACTGGAATATGATGGTGTATCCTAGGAAACCAACAACAAAAAGAGAAACCAGTATAAAAGTTCTACATGCTGATAACTCCACCTGTGTTCCTTTATTGACTCAAACATTAGTCCAGTAAGAAAATCGTGAAGGTTAAGATGTATATTTATCATGGATCACATTTAGCAGACCATGGACAGTTTGGGCACAGGACAAGCTGTGTGCTGAAATCTAGATAAAGACATGGGAGGGGAGGGTGGATTTTAACTGCCAGCGAGTTTCTGGCGGGAAAGCGTTGGTTTCAGTTGTAGCAGAATGAGGTCATGGCAATTTTAAATGTCAGACCTCATTGACATACCACCAGGCGGGAAGTGGGTGGGAAGCAGCTGCCGGTCTTTGGAAATTCTGGTGGCCCTTGACCGCTCACTGACACTCGGGTAAGTATGGGAACCAGGGTTCCGGGGAGAGGGGGTTCACGGTAGGAAGGGGTGGGAGTCTGGGGCAGGAGAGGCCTAAATCTTCATTATGGGGCTGCGCTCCTGCCCCTCCTTGCCCCACAAAGAGAACTGCAGGTTAAAGTTGAAGACGGCGGATCTAGGTGGGTCATTGGCAGGTAAATCACCTGGTCGATCTTAACTGGCCACCTGTTCAATTATTTCACCAGATTGGGGTAAGTGTACGTTAATATTGGCCCAGATTTTGCTGTCATAATAACAGTAAGGTTAATGGTGCTCACTGTTATTTATGTGTAAATGATACAGCAACTTCAGGTGAGGGGCAGATGCGCTGTTAAATGCCAATACTGAAAAGTTGCTGTCCGAATTGCTCCGCTCCATCGTTTGCTTCGCAAAAACGCCATCTCACTGTCTGACTCAACTTGAAACATATTGCGTAAAACAATCGGAATAAAATACCAAAACTATGACTTTGGGTTCTGTTGCACTTAAAATTTAGGCTTAAATTTACAACACGTTTAGAACTGGTGTAAATTCAGGAAATTCATATGAGCTGCACTTTTTCATGTTAATGAGTAGCAGAGCGTTTCAGTGGCATTGGTTTTACAATTTAGCATACAAGAACACGGAAATTCAGGTATAGTGTAAAAACAGGCCTAAGTCATGTACTCCCAAATTTCCTTGATCTTTTGCACCAAAAATCAGCATTTCATCGTACTTACGCCATTGTTTCGGTGCAAGTTTCCGAGCCACTGTAATGAATTCCCTGCAGCATTGACGTATGCACTGTCTGAAGGTCTCAGACCTGACAGGAAACGGCAACAGGGTCATTACAGGGCGGAAACCAGTGTAAACAGGATCTGCCTCAATTTTCAGGCCTCAGTGAGTACAAATGCCAGTCTAGTGCCAAAGAAATGCTGAAAGAAATCTTAGCAAATGCAGGGCCATTGAGTCTGGAAGTGACAAAGGCAAATATGAGGGTTTCAGTGGCAGACGATCTGAAGTAGCGGAAGAGTTGGATAATAACACTGCTTAGTAGCATTAGCAGGTGATTCAGCCACCTTTTTCACAGTAAAAGCCCCCACAATGCATTACTGGATTGTTTTTCCCACCCAACCCCCTTCCATCCACCAAAAAACAAGTGAGGCTTGGTAGTGGCCAAAAAGAGCTAAGTATTGTTTTAAGTAATTATTCATCTGAACTTTATTTTACAGTTTTTACCATATAATAGCTTCGGTGGGTAGGACAGAAAGAGACTTTCAAAACATATTGGGCCAGATTTTGCTGAAAAAATGACAGCATCTGAACGAAGTACATCGTTATTAATGTGCAAATTGGCCAGCAATTAGTAACGAGGAAGAGATATAGCCACACGTTGCTGGCTGATATGTGCCACTCTGCCGTTTGCTTCGCGAAAACAGCATCTTGTGCTTAACCTCCCTGTGAGTTTCATGAACATTAATTGTGCATTAAACCCGCCACCGAAAGTTAAGTCTAGTAATTATCAGCTTAAGTGCCCTGTTAACAATGTGATGATTGTTAATGACAGCCAATCAACCTCCCATGCCCAGAAAGTGAACAATTGTAAGTGTGGAGTTTCAGTCCTTCAGGTTGTGAATTGTCTTACAAGATTTTTAAAATGTCAAATTTTAAATTTTTCAGGTTTTTTTCTTAATTTTCCTTTCTGTCTCTTTTATCTCTCTCTCTTAATCCGACCTTTCTTTCCCTCTTCATTTCTCTTTATGTACCTGATTTGTACCTTCTCAGTCCTTCCTCTGTTTATTTTTCAATCTTTAAATCTCATCAGTTAAGGAGATACTGGCCCCAATATTTATGGGGCGGGGGGGGTCGGAGCGGCCGGGAACCCAAAAATGCGGGCGACCCGGAGGTCCTGCCGAATTTAACAGCAGGACTTAATTGAATTTTTTTTCTCCATTTCCCATCGGTAGCCAGCCAGATTGAGTGGCTGTAGCCAGCCAGATTGAGTGGCTGGCTAGTTGTTGGGTGGGAAAGCCTGTGCAGGTATCCCGCAGCTGGAGAGCAGAGAGAAGGGCGGGGGTGATCATGGATGGAAGGTCGTGGGAGTCATGGATGGAAGGTCAAGGGGACATTGTGGATGGAAGGCCGAGGCAGATCGTGAATGGGACGTCAAGGGGACATCATGGATGGAAGGTCGAGGGAGATCATGGATGGAAGGTCGGGGGACCTCGTGGATGGAAGGTCATGGGGAGATCGTGGATGGAAGGTCATGGGGAGATCGTGGATGGAAGCTCAGGGGGTGAGATTATAGATGGAAGGTCGGGGTGAGATTGTGCAGGTGGAGGGGGGAGATCGTGGAGGGTGGGGGGATATTGGATCACGGGGGGAGATCGGATCGGGGTGGGGGAGGGAAGCAAAGATGCTTGAGTGACTGGGGGAAGCAATCCTGCTCCTCCTGGCCCACAAGCAGTGCTGGAAAGGCACTTACCTGCTGGATCCTGCCCTTCTCGCCTTCCTACAGCTGGCGGGTTTCCCGAGCCCCCGGGAAACAAGTCCTGGAGACGTTAATTTTAAATGGTGGTAAAATTCAATGCAAAAAGACCTCATTAATGTCTCCTGAGGATGCTAAATGCTGCTATAAGTACCCACTTGCCTGCACTAATTAAGGCCCCGACTACAGCGAGTAAGTTACTCGCAGGCATCCAAACAGCCTCCGTTAAACCCAGAAGTGGGCACATTGGAGCCGGGCTGCAGTCACGATCTACAAATAACTTATTTTAATTACCCACCCGCCCCCAACCCACCCGTTATTGCCGGTTAAAATTCTCCCCACATTATTTGTCCCATCATTCAACAAGGTCCCAGATGCCCTGTTGCCCCCGCTGCGCCATTATCAGCTCGCAATTCCAGCAACTTTATGGGCAAATTTTTTTTAAACTTAAACATGCAATTGTGAGTCTAACTATTAGGGCATGCGTGAGCTGCTTGGCTCCAGCATAATCTGGCCCATTAATAAATATAATAAATTAGTGAGTAAATAGAAATAATTCCATAAACAATAACTTAAAAGAATATCCAGTGGGTTAAATATTTAAATAAGGTTGGCAGGATCAGAGCCGAGAGTGATGTGTGTGGCATGTATGAAGTGGAGTTGCCTGGACTCAGGTACTATGCAGGGTGAATACGTATGTCTGAAGTGTACGAAGGTTGCCCTCCTTGAGCAGAAAGTTGTACAGTTTGAGAGTCAACGGGACAAACTCTGCAACATTTGGGAGTGAGAAAGTTTTCTGGAGCAGATGTTCCAGAGGGTGGTCACCTCACAGGTTGCTAAGAGTAGAGAAGCTGGTAAAGGAGACTGGGTGACCATCGGCAGACAGGGCAGGAAGCAACAGGTGAGGGTAGAAAGGGGACCATCTGTGGAGCTGGATTTGTCTAATGCATATCCCTGTTTCTGTTTGGGTACCGGTGATGTGGGCAAAATAGTTGACAGAGAAGAGGGTAACCATGAGCGGCTACTAGGAACTGGGGAGTGAATACAGGCAGTAAGAATAGATGAGTGGTGATCGTAGGGGATTCTATAGTCAAGGGGTAGTTTCATTTGTAGACATGATCCAGAGTGAAGAATGGTAAGTTGCTCCCAGGGTTCAAGACTTCACAGAGAGAATACAAAGGGCTGGATTTTGTGAGTGGAGGCGAGTTGGAGGTGGGACAGCTGCTTGTCATGTCAATGTCCTGCTTCCATCCTCGCCTGACCAACCAGAGGGATTTTCCCCTGATTGAGCTTGTTAAGCCCACCCTGTGGGCTCAGCAGGCCAATTAGGGAAGAAGTCACTGACAGATCACGTCAACGTCTGACGTGCTATCTGTCAAGACTTCTTGAAAGAAGAAATGTCAACGGTTGACAGCTCTGTGAAGCTGTCAAACACTGACATTCTCTTTAGTTTGATGAGTGCTTGTGTTCAGGACTCATCAAACCTTTCAAATTTGTAAATTTCACATGGCTATTTGAATGGAGGTTCCAACAGCCATTCTGTGAAATTGACAAGCAGGATGTTGGCTCTCCCGATCCACCGCGGCTGAAGGCTGTATGAAGAAAACAAGGTAAGTGAACACTTTTTTAAACTTATCACTCACCTTGCATACTTACCACTCCAGATTTGCACCCATCACTCACCTCTACACCTTACTTCCAGGTGCCTCCAACTGCCGCAGACCTCCTCCATGTCTCCTCCAACCCGGCAGGGTTCTCCGAGGTCGGGAAGCCTTCACCTGTGAAGGTAAAATGGCCCTAATCCTTTTTTCTGCCTGTTAACTACCTGTTAACAGGCAGTTAAAAGGATTAAATGCCTTTCCCGCCTCCAGGAGACGGGACCCGAAGCTACACATCTTCCCACCTCCTGGCAAAAGGGCACGGAGGCGGGATGGGGCAGCTTTGCCATCTGCCCCCACTTTCTCCAAGTTTACCGGCTGTCCCGCCTCCATGCCCGCCTCCTCGGGGCTTGGAAAATCCAGCCCAATATGTCTGGAATGGGAGGTCAAGCAGCCAGAGCTCATGGTTCATGTGGGAACCAATGACATAGGAGAAGGTTCGAGGTAGTCTGCAAAGGGATTTCACAGAGCTAAATTCCAGATTTAGGAGCAGTAGTAATATCTGGATTATTCCCAAAGCCACGCGCTGGACCAGACAGGAAAGAACATAAGGATTGTCAACAAGTGGCTAGAAGGATAGTGTAGGAGGGAGAAATTCAGATTCCTGGGACATTGGCACCACTTTGGGCTGAAGGAAGGCTGTACAGACGGGATGGTCTTCAGCTAAACTAGAGAGGTGTCCTTGCGGAAAGGATAAATAAGGGAGTCGGCAAAGATTTCAATTAATTAGGGATGTGAGAGGGGAAAACCCACACTGTAAGTCATCAACCCATCAGGAAAAATGGACAAGGTGGGAACAGTTACTCAGATAAGCGATCTATACACGAATACATATAGCATAAGAAATAACACAAGTCAATTAGAAGCACAAATTCAGTTTAAAGGGTATGATGTAGTAGCCATTACAGAGACCTTGCTACAACCTGAGCACAATTGGGAGCTAAATATTCCAGGCTATAAGATATTTAGAAAGAACAGGAAAATTAGGAAAGAAGGGGGAGTAGCAATATTGATAAAAGACACAGGCCGGGAAATTGAAGCCGTTAGTGCCTGTTGTTATGGCCAGTTTGGAAGAAAAAATGGTGGCTACCTCGCTTCTGCTGCAGAACGCGGTGGCCGCCATTTTGGGCAGGTCGCCAGCATTGCCGTTGCCTGCGCGCACTTCGCATATTTAAATGTTTCACATCGTGACGTCATCCGCCATGCAACGCCTGAATTGACGCACGATCTGGGATTTTGGATGTCGCCGCTCTTATTGCCGCCCTCTCCAAACCACGCCTGGAAGAAAGTGCGTGCAGCAGTACAACGGAAATGCTGCCAGCGTTTCTTAAAGGGACACACACAACTTCCAGGTAAGTTTCGATTTTTGCCATTGACTGGTTTCCTTACATTTTATTGGAGTAGTGGCTTGGTGCAATACATTTAAAAAGTTGTTAAAATGTACAGGGAGTGCTGCTGGACATTTGCAAAGCTTTGGCTGTTAAAGGAAGGCCTCTGAGATCACCACTTGCTCCCAGTCCTGGGGGCTCCAGTTGCAGTCCCCCTTGGGCTGCAGCATCACATGGAGATGAAGTACAGGCAGTAAAGGGGAAGAGCTGCTCACAGAGGGAGAAGGAGGAGAAAGAGGAAGAAGCAGAAGAGGATGAAGCGGAAGGAAGGAGCCATCCCAGACATCTCCTTTTTGGCCAGTATATCTGGGATCAAATCATCCACCTGTGGTTCCAGTGAACACAACCCCAATTCCCCTTCCACCATTTGTCACACACCTTACCTTCCCTCTGTTACTGATCAACACAGCGTCCTCTTGGCCACAATACTGAAATAAAAGCCACCCCAAAGCAAACTTTCCAATCCAACTTTATCCATATATGCATTCAATAGTACATCAAAAAATCAACTAATCACCCTGGTGCATTCCCTTAGTGGCTGTCTTGCGTGTGCCTTTGCCTATCCTAATGCTGTTATGCAGTGCTACCCCAGTGGCTGCAGCATGGCTGGTGGAAGGCTGCTGACTTTCAACGGGGGACACTGCAGATGGTCTTGCAGGATAATATCAAGGAGCTGGTGGCTGGGAGTGTGAAATCGAGTGACGGTGTTTCTTCTTCTTCACCCTCCTCTCCCTCTTCTTGGTCAACTATTGGCTGGGCAGGCTGGATTTCTTGAGTGCCTGAAATGAAGAAGAGACAAGGGTAGGGTTGTGGTGAGGTGGGGGGAAAAGCAAGAGGTGCATGCTTACACCACGTGCAGCTTGTAATTCAGAAGATATTGTGGGATGAAGGGGAAGTGGGATGTGAGAAGGAGAATAATGCCGCTGGCTAAGGGCTTAGCCATGCCCCTGCTAAGAATGGCCAGCACAGTCTCCTCCAAGGGGTGAGGTGAAGCTCGGAATGGAAGGTGTGCCTCGTGTTTGGCAGAGATTGTTGGTAGGTTAGTGATGGGGTGGGGGGTTGGGGGGGTGGTGGTTGTGCATGAGCAGTGTGAGAGGCTAGTGTTGCAATTGGTAGGAGACGGCTTTGAAGATGCATTCACTGACCTTGACCACTCGTCTGAAGTCATGAAACTTCTTTGGGCACTGGAGCCAGGTCCCAGGGCAACACTGTTGGCAGTGCTCGCCTTGGCAATCTGGTCCTGCATCCTTCTTTCTGGAAGGCCCCCTGGCTCCTGGTGGGTAGAGGACTTCTCTTCCAGTGTTGACCCCATGCACAATGACCTCAAATGCTGCATCCAAGACCCTGGGTACCCTTTCCCTGGCCTGCTGAGCCATTTGTGTTGGTGCTAAAGCGCTTTTAGCATTTTTAATCAGCAGAAGGCAGCTCACCTTTAAAAGGTGCAGACTGCCTAGTGCTGAAGCAATTTTAATTATTTTTATTTGCAGAAGGCAGACTGCCTTTAAGAATCATGAGAGGAAAAATTGGGTTGGTTTGTGTCTCTCGTTAGCCCCCGGGGGGCGCTAATGGGGCGCAAATCCCCTAGCACCCGGGCGAGGGGTCACTAATGCCTCCTGCAAAATTCAGCAGGAGGTTAGCGGCGGCAGTATCTGGTAGTGCCCCACGGCGCTGTGCCGCTGGCGATGATGTCATCACTGTGTGCAGCGCCCCACTTGCGCCCCGGCCGCAAACTTCCCTTGCGCCCCTTGACCTATCACCGGATGATACATTCGCCAGGATCAGGGGGCGTTTTTGCAGCGACGGTGGCGCTACTTAAAGGGGCAGGTGTCGGGCGGCCATTTTTATTTTGGCTGACTGCCAGCACCTGCCCTCTTTCCCTTTTTTAAGCGGGGTGCCGGCCGTGATCGCTCAGCAGGAGTGCCGGGCTGTTTCCAGCAGGGCCCGAGTGCCCGCAGTGCTAGGCCCCTCCCCTTTAATCAGGGGAGGAGGCCTGCAATGACACAGCGCTACCTGCCACTGCGCGTGGCACTGTTGCACGTAGCACTGCAAACTTCAGTAGTAGCACCCCAGGAATGAGATGGAACGCTTCCAGTAACACCCCACCTCCTGTTTGGGGCGCTACTACTGAATTTACAGTGGAGATGCGCTAACTTTTTCAGGGCACTAAAATTAGTACCCCAACGACGTTTGCGCCCTAAAAGGCGCGCCATCCAATTTTTTCCCCATAGAATCATAGAAATTTACAGCAAATAAGGAGGCCATTCGACCCATCGTGTCTGTGCCGGCCGAAAAAGAGCTATCCAGCTTAATCCCACTTTCCAGCTCTTGGTCCATAGCCTTGTAGGTTACGGCACTTCAAGAGCATATCCCGTACTTTATAAATGTGATTAACATTTCTGCCTCTACCAACCTTTCAAGCAGTGAGTTCCAGACCCCCACCACCCTCTGGGTGAAAAAAGTTCTCCTCATCTCCCCTCTAATCCTTCTACCAAATACTTTAAATCTATGCCACCTGGTTATTGACCTCGCTGCTAGGGGAAGTAGGTCCTTCCTATCCACTCAATCTAGTTCCCTCATAATTTTATACACCTCAATCAAGTCTCCCCTCAGCCTCCTCTGTTCCAAAGAAAAGAGCCCCAGCCTATCCAATCTTTCCTCATAGCTAAAATTCTCCAGTCTTTGCAACATCCTCATTAATCTCCTCTGTACCCTCTCCAGTGCAGAACATAAGAACATAAGAAATAAGAGCAGGAGTAAGCCATATACCCCCTCGAGCCTGCTCTGCCATTCAATAAGATCATGGCTGATCATTGACTTCAACTCCATTTTCCTGCCCGATTTCCATATCACTCGATTCCCCTAGAGTCCAAAAATCTATCTATC
Source organism: Somniosus microcephalus (assembly GCF_052327205.1). Classification (NCBI taxonomy): domain Eukaryota; kingdom Metazoa; phylum Chordata; class Chondrichthyes; order Squaliformes; family Somniosidae; genus Somniosus; species Somniosus microcephalus. Next base: position 120,897,544 of record NC_140987.1, on the reverse strand, counting down.
TCAGCCTTGAATATACTCAAAGACTCAGCATGCACAGCCCTCTGGGGCAGAGAATTCCAAAGATTCACAACCCTCGGAGTGAAGAAATTCCTCCTCATCTCAGTCTTAAATGGCGGACCCCTTATCCTGAGACTATGCCCCCTAGTTCTAGACTCTCCGGCCAGGAAAACAACCTCTCAGCGTCTACCCTGTCAATCCCTTTCAGAATCTTGTATGTTTCAATGAGATCACCTCTCATTCTTCTAAACTCTAGAGGGTATAGGCCCATTCACATCTTTGCAATCACATCTTTCCTGTAATGTGGTGACCAGAACTGTACACAGTACTCTAGCTGTGGCCTAACTTTAAGTAAAGCTAGCCTCGCTCCAGCAAAGCAAACTTTGGCCCCCCTGCTGAGCGCACAGCCTGTCTGCAGCATGTTCAGCGCTCGGCTGTGCACTATAATCATGGTAATTAGCAGGCAGCACAAAGTTGATGTGCTGCCTGCACTTTTTGAATGGTCGCGGGCATATCTCACATCGCGGTGCCTGTGCTCGTTTTCCAGCGAAAAGTAAAACAGAAAGACTTGCATTTATATAGCACCTTCACAACATCAGGACGTCCCAAAGCACTTTACAGCCAATTAAGTACTAGTGAAGTGTAGTCACTGTTGTAATGTAGGAAATGCAACAGCCAATTGTGTACAGCAAATTCCCACAAACAGCAGTGTGATAATGACCAGATAATCTGGTTTTTTGTTATGTTGATTGAGGGATAAATATTGGTCAGGACACCTGAGATAACTCCCCTGCTCTTCTTCGAAATATGTCCATGGGATCTTTTACGTCCACCTGAGAGAGCAGACAGGGCCTTGGTTTAACGTCTCATCCGAAAGACGACACCTCTGACCGTGCAGCACTCCCTCGAGTGTCAGCCTAAATTTTTGTGCTCAAGTTTCTAGAGTGGGACTTGTCACCCATAACCTCTAACTCAGAGGCGAGAGTGCTACCCACTGAGCCACGGCGGAGCAGTGTCGAATTTCCCGCCACAATCACCACAGTAGAAAGAAAGGATTTTAGTAAGAATAATCGGGTAATGGGTAAACTATGGGTAGAGTTAAGGGAAAGCAAATAATACAAGACTTTGGTAAGAGCTGTGCACAGACCTCCTGATAGTAGTGGTGTGAGGGGATGTATAAATACGGAGATCAGGGAAGCATGTAGCTAAAACAACATGGTTATAATGGGAGATTTTAACATTGACACAGATTGGGAGAAGCAGAACAGCTGAAGTAGTAAAGGCAATGAATTTCTAGAATGTATTCGGGACATGATCTCATTGAATGGCGGAACAGGCTCGAGGGACTAAATGGCCTACTCCTGTTGCCGTGTTCCTATGTCCTACATCTTTCCAGACCAATAGCCGAGAAACGGTGGCATAGTGGTTAGTACTGTTGCCTCGCAGCGCCAGGGACCCGGGTTCAAATCCGGCCTCGGGTGACTGTCTGTGTGGAGTTTGCACATTCTCCCCGTGTTTGCGTGGGTTTCCTCCGGGTGCTCCGGTTTCCTCCCACAGTCCAAAGATGTGCGGGTTAGGTTGATTGGCTATGATAAAATTGACCCTTAGTGTTAGGGGGATTAAATACGGGGATAGGGTGGGATATTTGTTGGTGTAGGGGTTACGGGGATCGGGTGGGATATGTGTCGGTGCAGGCTCGATGGGCCGAAATGGCCTCTATCTGCATTGTGGGGTTTCTGTGATTTCTGTGATTTCTGTGAAACGTATTGGCACCGCAGCCGATTTACAGGTATAAAGTGAGCACCTCACTGTTCACTATGGCTAACGGCGCAGGCGAGCTCATTACCCGCCGGAGGTGCGCCGTCCGCCATATTGGATTGGGCTCCTCAGTAGGCATTGGAATTATTTTAAACACTCATTAAAATATTTAAATAAGGGACCTATGTGTAGTGTATGTGCCTTTAAGTCAGAACTACTTTTACAGCTCCTGTATACTGTAGTACCGGCAGTGACCACACCGGTATATAAGCTTTGCGCATGCCTCTGTACCCCCAGTCTTGAGACTACCCTCCTCCAGTAAAGACCTGTTTATATGTTAATGTACAGCATCCGTGTGATTATTTAATAATAGCATATCCACTGAACCACGGATCCAACAGTGGCGACGAGTGTCGATTCGAATCTACCTGCAACATAAAAAAAAAAATAGTCGAGGCCAGGAACACGGGCGTCGACCACGAGCAACCGCCCAGCAGTCAGGCAGAGATTGAACTTCGCAGGGGAGGCTGTGGAGAGCCGGGCTTGGTTCCCCAGCCACGACGAGCAGTAAGAGACCGACGACAGGTCCAGCGCAGACCCTTCCCAAGCAGCGGCGGCTGGAGCCGACCGACGGCGGAGAGAAAGCCGAGCAGCGTTGATGGGGTAAGACAGAGGGTGAAGAGCGCAGGGCGCAGCCGGGGGTTGAACACCGAGCGGCGTCGAGAAAAAGAAAACAAACCGGAGAGAGAGAGGGTAAAGAAACAGCCGGGTTCTAGACTGAGCGGCGTCGAAAAATATAAAAAGAAGAATGCGCAGAGCACAGCCAGGACTCACGGGCTGAACAGGGTCTGCGGGGCAAAGAAAGGGGAGCGCGGGAGACGCCATTGAGCCGCGGAGAAGGAGGAAGAGCGCGGGAGACGCCATTTTTAGAAGCCACAGCAGAGAAGAAGGGCGAGCGTGGGAAGGAAGGAAAGCGCGGGAGACGCCATTTTGTGCCAGCGGAGAAGAAGGGGAAGCGCAGGAGGCGCCATTTTTGACAGTTAACTCACACCCAAGGATGCCGAAGAGTGGCAGTATCTCTACGTTTGACAATGAAGTCGAAGATTGGGTGACATATGTGGAACGTATTGAGGTGTACTGCAGGGCGAATGAAGTGCCAGATGCTAATAAAGCACTGGTTCTGTTAAATTCCGTGGCCTAGAAATTGGGTATAGCCCCGCTTGAGGCGTTAGAACTGGCGATGCGCGAAGTTTATAGCCAGACGAGAGCTATCCGCGCCTGGGGCGATATTGGGTTGCATCGCCCCCAAAGGGGATTCAGGTGCTAAATCAGCCGTTGCACGGTGCTCTTAAGGCGCAAAAGGTCAGGCGCTACTCCATTTCGACGCGGACGGGCGCAGCGCAGGTGAACTCAATTACAGCAAAGCACGAGACCTGCAGGCGCCGGCTGGCTCTTAAAGGGGTGGGTCAGTCAGACTGAGCTTCAACACCCAACGCCCTGTAGGCCTCAGATTCGGTGCTCACCCTTGTCTGGCGGTACAAAGTTCATCATTATAGAGAAGGTTAGGCAGAGAGCAGAGCGCTTCAGCACTGAGGCTCTGGACGAATTGGTGGCTGCAGTTGAACACCGTCGACAGGTGCTGTACCCGGATAATGGCAAGAGGCCAAGTCAGAAGGCTTACCGACGATCTTGGAGGGAGGTTGCTGTGAGGGTCAACTCCAGCAGCATGGCGACCAGGACCCCTGTTCAGTGCAGGAAGAAATTCAACGACCTGACACGGATCGTTAGGGTGAGTGATGGTTTACCAAACTTGTGCTTCCCTCCATCTGCAGCTGACTTTGGGCACTCTACTGCAATGATGCGCCACTGGCCATCTGTCAGTATGCACCCATGGCCCTTTCTGGGCAGACACATGCGATGATGTCTCAAGGCCTCATGTAACAGAACCTCCCCTTCTTTCCCCTGCAGTCGAAGATGGTGCAGATTAGAAAAGAACAGCGTCGAACCGGTGGCGGACCTGCACAAGTGGCCACTCTCACGGATCTGGAGGAGAGAGTGCACCAGTAACTTGGAGGACGTCTGTCTGGTCCAGTGACCACTGCATCTGCTGACCCCATTACCGACAGCGAGGGTAAGACTCTCACCTTTTCCACCTGTTGCCTTCCACTTGGTCCCCCCGCCAGCATGCATCCTCAGTGTGCAGCCATGTCAGAGCCATGCCGCAATCTGGCATGCCTTTCAGCAAACCTGTCCTTTTGCTAAAGCCACTCTTCCACCTCCCACTTTCAGATGAAGTAGCACCAACTCGGGCTCAATGCGCTGAAGCTGCCAGTGCCAGTGCCACCGGAGGCGAGGACCAGGAGGAATCCGGACCAGCCGTTGCAGAATCTGGGGAGCTGAGACATCTGCAGACTGGGGATAGTAGTCCCCTGGAGGGGAGGGGGGGTGGCCCTGAGGATGAACCAGTTGCCGGACCAAGCGGCATGGAGCAACGCAGGGGGGATAGGCAAGTTCGGCCACCGTCTCCCCGCAGGGCAAGGCAGGTCGTCATGACTGCTGCACAGAGTGCAGATGAGGTCCAGCGCCTGGCAGAGATGAGCAAACAGGCCCGGGTCAGACACACGGAGCTGATGGCTGCAGTGGAGAAGATGCCTGAGTCAATAGATTCATTGGCTAGGAGTATGTTGGACTTCGGGGCAACAATGGAGAGGACTCTGCAGGGCTTTGGCGCAACAATGGAGAGGTCTCTCCAGGTGATTGGGGAAACAATGGACAGGTCTATCCAGGGCTTCGGGGCCACAATGGACAGGACTATCCAGGGCTTCGGCCCAACAATGGAGAGGACTGTCCACGGCTTTGAGTCGGCAATGGAAAGGACTGTTCAGGGCTTCGGACAATCCCTGGAAAGGTCTGTGCAGGGCTTGTCCGAGGCAGTGGAGCGGTCGGCTCCTGCCTTGTCCGAAGCCATGGGAAGAGCTGTCCAGGCCTTCTCCGAAGCACTGGCACCTGGCACACAGGTCCTCACTGTTGCCACGCATTCACTTGCTGGGCTCCTCCACAGCCAGATTGACGCAACGCGATGTCTCACTGCAGCCACCCTCTCTGCATCAGATAGGATCACCCCGGGCCCTTCCACTCCCGTACAAGGCCAGGAATCCGTGGAGCCTGCGATTGTGGTGGATGAGCCGAGCCGCTCCCCTCAGATAGCCAGTGTGTCGTCCGACCATGGTGCAGGTGTCCTCTCTCGGCAGGAGAGCATTGCACATGCCAGCGCTGGGACGCCTGCATTGCAGCTGCCACCACCTGCAGGCCACACTGCTCCCAGCCATGCTCAAAGCAAGCATCCCGCGTCCGCACCCTCCAAGCCCAGGGGTCGGCCAGGCCGTAACTCAGGGACTTCTGCGCTTCCAGACAGTCGGCAAGCGTCCCCCAGCCTTGAGGCCGCCACTGGGGTGCAATTACATAGGAGCAGCAGGGAGGGAAGTGGCCGGGCGCGAACGAGAAGTCATTCTCCCTCAAGGGGCCAGTTGTAGAGGGAGGTGCTGAGACGTTTGTTTGTCCAAATTCACGGACACCCTCACCTGCTGTTATAGGTGCAGATTTTTGTTGAGTTTTGCTGCTTTGCCGAACAGGTCACTTTTATTTTGGCAGTGATGGTTTCTGCTCACTTTACATTGTTTAGCTGTAATGAAAGACTTTTGTGTCAATAAACAGAAGTTTAAATGTTGCTTGGTGCATGTGACAACTTTCAGTGATGCTGGCATGCAGAGGCCCTCAAACATCCAAAGTGCCCATGAGGTAAGACTCTCATCGTTCTGCCACAGGGGTGTCGAGACGAGTCCAGAGGAGCTTCTGACGAATGGACCTTCCACTTTCAGCAGCCCTTCCATCTTCCTCCTCCTCCTCCGCCTGCTCTTCCTCCTCCTCCTCTTCCTCCTCCTCATACTCCTCCTCCTCCACCTGCTTGTGCAGAGTCCGAGGGAAGGTAATGAATGGACGCGTTCGCCTATAAAGGGCATCTGTCACTTGCCAGATGCAACAGCGGACTGCAGCCTGAGCGACAGTCGCATTGTCCCCAATGGCTGACTGAAAGGAGCCGTTGGCATAAAAATGGAGGCCTTCAGCCAGTGTAGCCATCACGGACAGAGAGGTTCTGCAGCGTTCACGCGGCTACAGATCCTGACCAAGCAGGTGGCACAGATCAGTAACAATGTCCCTCCAGATTCGGAGCCTTCGCAAACACTGCTCCTCCGACATGTCAAGGCTTGTCACCTGCTGCCTAAAGACCCTTGCAGCCTCCGTCGGATTGGCCGACCTCCATGGCCCCTCCTCCTTCTGGACAATCCCGGCCCTCTCTCCCGCCGTCTCTCTGCCCCTTCACAGTGTTGGGCGATGAGGCCGTCGCCCTCCAAACAAGCTCCCATTCGGATGCCAGTTGGTCAAAAGGCTTTTAGGTGTAGTGCTGCAAGTGCTTCGGACAGGGTTGAAGGTCCCAAGTACTGTAAAGCTCAAATCCCAGAACTCCACTCCACATTAGCTCGCCAACTCTCTCCAGCAGCGATCGCAATGAGCAGGCCAAGTGGTAGAAGATTCTGCACTGGAGCTGTCCCCTTTAAATAGCGCCGCCCTACTCCGAGAAGGGCCTGTTAGCCCTCCTTCGAACTGTCACTAATAGCGCTGGGCGCTAAGGCTCCGGGCGCCACCCAATATGCGCTCAGGCGCTCCGAATAGGTGTTGCACACTGAAATGACGTCATGAGCTGTTTGCGCTCGTGGGCGCACGCAAACACTTAGCGCAGGCGCTAAATGTATAGTCAATTTCTGAGTCGGCGCTATCCTCATAGCGCTCGCCCCAACATAGGGCTTCGCCCCAATTCTAGGTCTCTTTAGGCGCTCAGCGCCGGCGCTACAACCCAATTTCTAGGCCCATGGGTGCAAAAACTTATGGGTTACTGCGAAATCTAATAACCTCAGAGAAGCCGGTAAACAAGAATTTTGAAAGCATAGTAGAAATCCTACAGGACCACTTAAACCCCACGCCGCTGCTGATAGCAGAACGGTTTAAGTTCCATAAAAGGAACCAAGACAAAGACGAAAGCAATGCTGAGTACCTAACGGAACTGCGCAAGCTATCGAAACACTGCCAGTTTGGAGCGGGACTAGCAGATACATTAAGGGACAAGTTCGTGTGTGGGCTACAAAGTGAAGGAACCCAGAAACGGCTTCTATCAGAAAAGGACCTTATGCTGGACAAAGCTTTCAGTATGGCAGTATCACACGAAGCAGCCGCAAGGGGCGCTGCAGAGATACAACGGAGACCGCAAGAATATAGCACCAATGAAATGTCCTATGGAACAGGGAAGTGCTATCGCTGCGGCAGAACAACACATGACCAGAAAGATTGTTGGTTCAAGGACCAAGTGTGCAGACAGTGTGGGAAAGCAGGACACGTAGCAAGAGTCTGCAGGTCTGGGAAGAAAACCAACAGTAAGAAATCTCCACAGGAGAAGTACAAAAAGGTACACCAGGTGATGGACAGTGGTTCAGACGAACAGAAAAGTGACACAGACTCCGGAAGCAAGGAGCTGGGTTGTCTGAAACTACATAAGGTAACAGAAATGGAGGATCACCAGACTATCTGGGTTACACTCAAGATAGACGGAGTCCAAGTGAAAATGGAATTGGACACAGGGTCAGCTCTAACAGTCATAAATCAAAGAGACTACAAGCGGCTATTTTCACACATACCCTTGAAAGCTACAGAGATTGTCTTGAAGACGTATACGGGCAAAAAGTCTACCCCAAAGGAAAAATAAGGGTGAAAGTGACATATAAAGGCCAGGAAATACCTAAAATGGATATATATGTATTGCCAAATGGAGGACCACCACTGCTAGGACGTGAATGGATCCGGAAGATACAATTAGATTGGCATTCCATACAGGCACTGAAGGTTGAGGCCAAAAAGGATGACGACGTCACACCTGGACGACTGTCAAAAATGCTAACTGATGCAAAAGAAGTGTTCCAGGAGGGACTAGGAACACTAAAAGGAATAACAGCAATGATTAAAATAGAGGAAAATGCAAGCCCAAAGTTTCTGAAGGCCAGACCAGTGCCTTATGCGATCAGACCAGCTGTTGAAGCAGAGCTGGAAGGGGTGGAACGTTCAGGAGTACTGTCCAAAGTGGACTGGAGCGAGTGGGCTACACCCATCATTCCTGTAATGAAGAGGTCGTTGAGTAATACGCCTGGGGAACCAAAGAAGGTCCGCATCCGTGGGGATTTTAAGGTGACAGTGAACCCAGTCCTTCACACGGTGCAATATTCACTTCCACGAATTGAGGATATTTTCGCCTCGCTATCTGGAGGTAAACACTTCACCAAAATTGATCTAGCCCAGGCGTACTTGCAAATGGAGGTAGAAGAAGCTTCGAAACATTACTTTACGATCAACACTCATAACGGTCTCTATCAATACAACCGGCTGGTGTTTGGAGTAGCCTCGGCTCCGGCTATCTGGCAAAGGGCGATGGATCAGGTCCTGCAAGGGATTCCAGGGACCCAGTGTTATTTGGACGACATCTTGGTCACGGGCAAAAATGACGGTGATCACCTCGCCAACTTGGAGAAGGTGCTCACCAGATTAAAGGAGTATGGGCTACGAGCTAATCGCCACAAGTGCGAGTTTTTCCAGAAACAGATCTCGTATTGTGGCCACGTCATCGATGAAGAGGGGTTACATAAGTCCCCTGACAAAATTGAGGCAGTAGTCAAGGCTCCTGCACCGGAAAATGTGTCACAACTGAGGTCGTTCCTCAGGCTGGTAAACTACTACCACAAGTTCTTACCAAATTTGTCTACGGTATTACACCCACTGAACACCCTACTGCAAACAGGGGTACCATGGAAGTGGGATGACGAACATAGACAAGCTTTCCAGAAGTGTAAAGAATTGATCACATCAAAAGAGGTGTTGGCCCATTTCAACCCAGCACTACCAATTCATTTGGCATGTGATGCATCACCCTATGGTATTGGAGCGGTGCTGTCGCACAAATTCCCAGACGGGTTGGAGAGGCCAGTAGCCTTTGCGTCTCGGTCGCTAACCTCAGCCGAGCGCAACTACACCCAGATTGACAGGGAGGCCCTCAGCCTAGTATGGGGAGTAAAAAAATTCAACCACTATCTGCATGGGCAGAAGTTCACCTTGCTGACTGACCACCAACCACTTGTCTCCATCTTTAATCCTAAGAAGGGCGTTCCAGTGATGACTGCACAGCAGTTACAAAGATGGTCCCTGTTTCTAGGGGCGAATCAATATGAAATAGAATATAAAGGCACGAAACAGCATGGGAACGCTGATGGGCTATTGCGCCTGCCACTGCCTACGGTGGAGGAAGCACCAGCAGTGGACCCTATCGAGATATTTTATTCGTCAATAATTGAACAATTGCCAGTAACAAACGCGGATATAGAGAAGGAGACCTGCAATGATCCAACGCTGTCACGGGTATATGAATTGACGGTGAGGGGATGGCCAACACATGGCGACTCACTTTTGCCAGCATTCTCATCCAGAAGAGAACAGCTGTCAGTATGCCAGGGGACAGTGATGTGTGGATCCAGAGTGGTGATTCCACCCAAGTTAAGGGAGAGAGTGCTAAATGAGCTACATGAAGGTCATCTGGGGGCAGTGAAATTGAAAAGCCTTGCTAGGGCTTATGTGTGGTGGCCGGGAATCGATCAACAAATCAAAGACCTAACTAAGAGCTGCTTAGGATGCCAGAAGGTCCAAAATGCACCACCACATGCCCCTCTACACCCATGGGAGTGGCCCTCCTCTCCATGGCAACGGGTGCATATTGATTTCGCTGGTCCATTCATGGACTCAATGTTCTTAATAGCAGTGGATGCTCATTCAAAGTGGCCTGAGGTGATAAAGATGTCTTCAACCACGACAGAGAAAACGATTGCAGTCCTACGGACCATATTTGCCAGAAACGGTTTGCCAGAGCAGATTTGCTCTGATAATGGACCACAGTTTGTGTCCGACGAGTTCCAAAAATTTATGAGAAGGAATGGGGTAAGGCATTACACATCCGCCCCGTATCATCCAGCCACAAATGGATTGGCTGAGAGGTTCGTACAAACCTTTAAGAAGGCGATAAAGGCCATGTGCGACGATGAAATTCCACTACAGCATAAGATGGACAATTTCTTATTAGCCTACCGAAACGCGACACATGCTGTTACCAACCAGACCCCGGCCATGATGTTCTTTAACCGAAGGTTGAGATCTCGTCTGGACTTGCTCAGACCAAATGTGCGAAGAAATGTTGAGGACAAACAATTCCAGCACATCAATGAGAAGCCGACAAGGAGCTTCAATGTAGGGCAACCAGTCTTGGCCCGTGACTATCGAACAGAGAAATGGCAACCCGGAACGATATGTACAAGGCAGGGGCCATTAATGTACATAGTGGATGTCAGGGAGAACATTGTGAGACGCCACGTCGATCAAATCTTAGCGTCGCAGGAACGCGTCAACCCCATGTCTCGAGTACCTGGGGATGAACCCGACATACCGGTAGCATCTACTTCAGACCCAGTAGCAGTGGAACCCAATGAACTACCCGGTGAAAAGGGGTCAGAATCGCCTCTGCACCAAGAACAAGAACCTCCGGAAAGGCGCTATCCCGAAAGGGTCAGGAAGCCGCCCCAAAGACTGAATCTATAAATGGACTTTTGTTGTTTAATGTACATGTTGCAATGTTAATTGTTATTTGAATATTAGGGGTACTACTAATCTAAAAGGGGAGGAATTGTAGTGTAGTGCCTTTAAGTCAGAACTACTTTTACAGCTCCTGTATACTGTAGTACCGGCAGTGACCACACCGGTATATAAGCTTTGCGCATGCCTCTGTACCCCCAGTCTTGAGACTACCCTCCTCCAGTAAAGACCTGTTTATTGTTAATGTACAGCATCCGTGTGATTATTTAATAATAGCATATCCACTGAACCACGGATCCAACACTATGCATCGTGTAAGATTGTGAAATTGGGCTGCCCCAATGCCTGGCTGACAACGTAAGAAACGTGCTCAGCAACTGTGGAGCTATTATGCAGCAAGGATCCTTCAGCAGCACTATTTAAAGGACTCATCCACTTTATACAGGTTAGCTGCTGGTTTGTTCTTTTAAGCTGTTGGTTAACTTTTGGGCCTTTTTCGCCTTTTTTCTCCCTACCACTGATTTTTGAATTCTGAGAAGAAGGGCTGGATTTTACCAACCTCAGCGGGTCTGTGGCGGGCGACGCTGATGGCAGGTGCACGGCTGCACCCAGGCTCTCCCATGACTCCCTCCATATGCTTATGGAGGGAGTCACAGCACACAGGGAGGTTCTCGTCCCTTCCAATGTGCGAAGAGACCTCCGCAGGACACCAATGCAGTCTGGTTGCACATTGCACAGGAGGGCACAAGAAGGGATGTTGTCAGGAGGACCAGGCTCAGTGGCACAAACCTTTCAATGATCTCAGTAGATCACGAAACATTTGTACAAAGCCACACTCAACCTCATCCTGCTGTGCCACTCATCGCATCTCTATCACTCTGCCTTCCCTACCCTACTCCTGCACATCCTTACTCACACCAACTTACCTTGCTCCTCCACCCATCCCTTTCTATCTACATTATCACATCCCCATCTCACTAGCCACCCCTCACACTCAACCTCATCCTGGTCCAATCATACCAACTAACAACGCACAAGGGTAGGCACTTGGGTGTTTTATGCAATGTTCATGTAAAGTTTCTGTTAATGTGCTGTCAAACATTGAAACCTTTATTTTTGAACACTTTGGGCAAGAATTTAACTCATGAGTCGGGTTGGAGGCATGGTTGTAGTCCCGCCTCCATCGAGATGCGGCCAATCCACGCGATTTTAACTTGATTGACCTTGTTGAGCCCACCCAGCAGGCTCAGCAGGCCAATTCAGGGCCACCCGGCAACAGGTGACGTCACAGATTGAAATTTCATCTGTCAAGAGATTTTGACAGATGAAATATCAGCGTTTCACAGCTGTTTGAAGCTGTCAAACACTGACAGTCTTACTTCTAACCTGAGTCCTTCTCCACAGACTCAGTTAGAAATCTCTCCTGCACAGAAAGCTGCAGGCTGTCACTTTTTACAGTTCGCAGCCATTCTGCTTTCTGTGCTGGTAAGATGAGGGACTCCCGGGACCTAAAGGAAGGAAGGCTGTAAAGGTAAGAAAAGGTGTCCAAAGATGTGCGGGTTAGGTTGATTGGCCATGATAAAAAAAATTGGCCCTTAGTGTTAGGGGGGATTAAATACGTGGGGTTACGGGGTTACAGGGATAGGGCTTGGGTGGGATGGCTGTCGGTGTAGGGACCGGGTGCTAGGGTTTGGATGATCAGCCATGATCTCGTTGAATGGCGGAGCAGGCTCGAAGGGCCGAATGGCCTACTCCTGCTCCTATCTTCTATGTTTCTATGTTTCTATGTCATTTACACTTCTTTAATCACTTTAGACACACCAAACACGCTTACCTTTGCACTCATGCACACGTCACTCACCTGAACACCGACATCTCGACCCCTCCAAGTCCTTCAACCCGACGGCCCGCCTCCTCGAACTTGGCGTGGTTTGGAGCCGTCGGGAATCCCACACTTCAACCTTCAAAATAGGGATTAGGCTAAAAACTGCCTGTTAACTACCTGTTAACAGGCAGTTAATTGGCACTAATCCCTTCCCGCCTCGGGTAGGCGGGTCCCAGTGTGGGGCGGGTACCCGCTTCCTTTGAAACTGGCATGGAGGCGGGTTTGGGTGCAGGATGGGATCGGGACCCCTGATTTTGGGATTTTAACCCCCCGCACGCCTCCAATCCCGACTCCACGGCACAATGAAAATCCTGCCCTTTGTGTTCTTGGACACCTTTGGAAGTGGCTTAGTGAGTTGCAATGAACGGTGAGACATAAGGGTACCCCCCACAATGGTGATGAGTGTGAAAGGAATGGCTTGGGCATTGCAGGGATGCTTTATGGAGTTGGTGTGGGGTGCTGACAACCTGGCGCATCATGTGGCAGCCAAGGTGTACAGCATCAAGTGAAGTAAATCTGGCCATGGTGAGGCCATCCCTGGCTTCCCGGGCAGCAATGTGGTTGTGTGCTGATGTCCTGTGTCCTGTGCAGCATCAGTTGATTGCGGAGAAGGTTGGTGTTGTTGTTAGTGCTGCTGGTCTGCCTGGTGCTGCTGGTGCTGCGGCTGATCATTGCCAGATTCTAAGGGCCAAGGTGAGACAGTATAAACTATACCCATTCTGATGTAATGGATGGCAGGTAAACTTGAGATGGCAGAAGTGAGAAAGGTTGTTCCAATAAGGTGACGCTGGATATAGAGTTTGCTCCAAACACTTGCAACCTGCATAAAGCTCAATCTGTCTTCCAAATGCATTAAGCAACAGCCTCTGAGCTTGGAAAGTGAAGTTTTTATAGCACATTTGCAGCTGTCAAGTAATGAGTTGATTCCATGGCCATTCAACTCCTGACCTGTTTACCTGATGTGATCCCCGAGAAGCGTGGACCCCGTGGGCGACCTGGTAAACTCTGAAGGTGAGCTGAAAATAATTCTTAATGCACTGTTAACAAGGTCATAATGACCTTAATTGCCACCCCCGCCACTGCATGTCAGGTCTGCTCAGCGCTGACAGACCCAACATTTGGGAAAGGTGCGTGGCCTGACCCGCTGTCAAAAAAAATCAATTTTCCCACCCGACCTGCCACCGATCGCGCCCGCTGACCCCCCCGGAAAATTCCCCTCAAAGTTTTTGCTGAGGCTGCACTGTTTTTGGCTGCTTAAAAACTGTTTTACTGCAGTCCTGGGTGATCTGTTAGGGCTGCCTTTGGGGTTGAAGGACCACGAGGGAGCAGCCATGAAGACAGGAGAGAGCAGGAACAGCTGGAACAAAAGGGAGAAGGAGGGCACTGTGCAGGAGGCCATACCCACAGTGGGTCTTCAGGGAGCACTTTTCCTACCTCAACCTCACAATGTTCCAGGCACCTTCGTTGGGACAAGGAGGTTATTTCACCTTCTGTAGTCACAACTTGAGCCTCAAACCAGGGCATGGGCAGCATTGCTTGTGGTTGTCAAGATCCCTGTGGCCCTTCACATTTATGCAACTTCCAGGTTGCAGCTGGTGACATCAGCGACACCTCCCAGTTTGCAGTCCGCCGTTGTGTCAGGGAGCTCACCGAGGCTCTCTACACCAGGAGGAACAGTTACATCTCTTTCCCAGTGGACAGGGCAAAGCAGGACAAGAAGGCACTCCAGGGTGCATGGTGCTATAGACTGCACCCACATTGCCTTAAGTGCTCCCCATCACCATCCTGGCATCTTTCTGAATAAAAAAGGATTCCACTCACTCAACATTCAGCTTATTTGCAACCACAGGCAGCGCATCATTCAGGTCTGTGCCCGGTTTCCTGGCAGCAATCATGATTCATTTATCCTGCATCAGACCTCTGTGTCGCCTTTATTCCAACCAGGCCATCCAGTCACAAACTGGCTACGAGGTGACAATAAATGTTCCCTTCAGACATGGCTCATGACTCCCATCAGGAGTTGGGCTCAGCTGCACAGGTGGCCTACAATGAGAGCCATGCTGTCACCAGAATCATCGTCAAGCAGACAGTCAGCATGCTCAAGCAATGCTTCCACTGTCTGGACTGTTCGTTAGGAGCGTTGCAGTACAGCTCTCACCGTGTATCCAGATTTGTGGACATCCACTGCATGCTGCATCACCTTGCCTTAATGAGGGATCAATCTTTATCACACCAGGACAGCAAGAAGTGCAGAAGAAAGAGGGGCAGGAGCAGGAGGAGGAGGAAGAGCAGCACGAAGAGGAGGAAGAGCATGAGCAGTATTAACCACCAGTGCCCCTAGCTGACAGAGCTCTTAGAGAGCAATACATCCAAGAGCATGTCACATGAACCATCGTTCCAATCTCCAATACTCTAAGAGTGATGTAATCCTTTTTATCACCATCCTTGTAGTATGTCATGCAGAGTAGGGCCAAGGATAGTTCCTTGGGGAACTCCAGAGGTTGGGAACAGAAGCCTTTGCTAGAGATGATCTACGTACAATCACATAGGTAAAAGTAGAACTAGGCGAGGGGAGTCTCATCGAGCTGGACAATGGAGGAGAGGTGTTGACTGAAGATGCTGTGGTGAATTGTGTCAAAGGCTGTAGAGAGGTCAAGGAGGATGAGGAAGGAAAATGCACCATGTCATATGTGTATATTGTAGACACTACAGAAAAAAATGTTTTTCCACCCATGCAGCTGTTTTCCACAATTCCGGAAATCTCCAGGAGGATTCTTTGCATTTTTTTCGACTAATAATTCTTTTTAAACCAAGAAAAAATCCAGAGAGACTTGTATCTGGGAGAGTGGGTAAATCATCTAATTGATGTAATTCTCCTGAATCTTCTGAAGACTGCCAGTTATGTTATAAAGGGATATTAGATTCATGACACATTCGTGTTGTATTGATGTACCAGTCTCCTAACTTTGCAAATATTGTCAAGCAAGCAGAGAGGGTGCACTCAGGCTTGTTATTTACCAGTTCTGTTGCGACATCACTTTGACCTGAGGATATTGTCTTCTAATGTATTTTTTTCACACAATAATTTATGACTACTTAACGCAGGTAATAATTATCATTTTAGATGTTTATAAGTAGGCAGGTAAAGGGACTGTAAATAAGGTTTTAAATGTTTTAACCCTTTTTGTGCACTGCAGTAGCAGTGCAAAACCAAAATCAAAAATACAAGATTAGAATTTCTTTTAATTACCAGCGTATTGTGAACAAAACGTAATTTTTATGTTTGTGTTTTTATTTTTATTGATTTTTTTGTGCCTATCAAGGTGTCGGTGCTGAGGAATAGAACTTATTTTTCCTCACTGTTGGTGTATAATGTCAGCATCAGGCAAAACACGTGTCAGCTATCATGACCAAACTTAATTTTAGCTTTCCTTACTCTGCTCCACCGTGCCATAAGCCAATCTCAGATCAAGATTCTTTACTCTATCAGAGGAAGATTTCTATTTCCCAATCACCTATCGTTATGACTCTTTGGGGTCAAAATTTAACATATGTGTCTCTGTTTTTTATGAGCATGTGCCCGATCTGCACAGAAGTTCAGGCCTCTGCTAAATTGATTGAGGCCTTCTTTAGTCAGCGAGTGCGGATTTAATTTCAATATTGAAATGAGGCTCCTGCATTCATTTCAGTCTCGGATGTCTAAATTTGTTTGCTCTTATTGGAGCTTGTGACTGACATTACTGAGGCAAGGAACCGCAGGAGGCCGCTCAAAAAAAGCCCACAAACTTGGAAACATTTTATTATTTTGTGGAGTGGGAAGGAGTAGGAGTACAGGAGGACTCATCCTCGTCCCCTCCTGACTGTTCCTCTACCCCCGACTTATTTCTGGGCCTCAGCACAGGCCAAAATTTGTAAGGCCCCCGACAGAAGCTGCATCAAGATGGCTCATTGGCACCCATAGCTCGCCTGATTTATTCTGATAAGGCCTGAGAATAAATTTAATTTGGTCCTTGGGCCTCTCCATTGTGGCCTGTTGTAGCTGTGTGCTATCAGAATTGTGTACGGTTTGGGGTGCTGATGAATTTAGGCCCCTCTGAGCTAAATCGCTAATTTAATGTCACTTAATGTTGAATTAGGGTAATTTCATTCTTTAAGCTCACATCCACTAGAAAACAGGCTGAGGCTGCTCAAACTTATTTCACACTGGTATACATTTTTGTTTTTAGCATTCCCACGCAGAGCATGTTGGAAAATTGTGAATGTACTGCCCACGATTCTCCATCCATTTTGAATGGGCGGAAATCACGGGCAACATGTGCCTGTTCTTTCCGATTTACGCTCCTGCCGTGTGAAGCTCTGCTCTGGGAGCATGGACAACAATTTACTCTGTAGTTTACAGAGAGAGGGAAGAGAAGAAACTTTCATCCCTTTGGTTTTGTTCAATTCAAACTCAGGTCCCAGATCTCTGTGGAATTTTCTACTTCTTTATTTTCTATCCCCTCCATTGATCCACTCTTGTTGGTTTCCAAGGATAGCAGGGGGCAGGGGCCCTCTGAACCCTTTTCAAGTAGCTATTCATTATGTGCAAGTATAGACAGTGAGTGTCAGAATGCTACTCAACCATGGAAGGCTCACCCTTGAACCCAATCCTATCCTTATCCAATATCCACACGTGCACTCTCCACGAGCATTGGCATTCTAATGATGAAGAGATGGCAATCTGTTGCGGCATCTTAATCTTATTAGATTGTTCACTGTTTCGAATCTCTTTCTGCCTGAAGAGATTCAGCACAAAAAAAGTTGGCTTTATTGAAACTTGCACAACTCAATTCCATAATAGGGCCTATTATGGAAGATGACTGTAAGGGTTTCTATGACTCTGTGTAATGCAAACATTTCAGATTTCTGGCACTGAATTCTCCTCATGCACGATGTCTAATGCGAAATATTAACCTAGTTTACCTGTTGCCTTGGAGTCTAGACTTCAGTCTGCATTCTGTGGTTTATATTGTCTGGCATGTTATTTAGTGTTTGGAACATATTTGATTCACATAACTGACTCTAGAAAATAACCGCCTCAAACATTTCATGAAAATACACTTACAAATTATGAAATGGATTAAAACAAAGCTATAAATTCTGAGATTATAAGGCAAGGCACTGAAGTACACATTTTTGAGGAAACATTTAAAACGTCTTCCTATGTCTTTTGTGACTTCTAACCTAGTAATGGATTACAGCTATATGCCCCTGTGGCATTAAATCTTGAAAGGATACTAAAGTTATTTGGTATGTGTCTGTGTGTGTCTTTCAAATATCGAACCCAATTAACTATTGTATGCAACACCGTAAGACTTTCAAAACCCAATAAGTGACACTTGCAGGTATCAGGATTCAGCTGTAGTCACATAAATGCAGAAACACTTTCACTCGCTCACTAATATTCTCATTATCTTGCCATCTCCATTAACATAGTACTGGGTTGGGAGGGGGTATTATTGAATTCTGTCTGCAGGCCATAGTTCAAAATGGTTCACATTTCATTATAGTGTGGATGAATTCCAGATGTGGTACTGTGAGTAATCAGTACCAAGTCTGGGGGCAGTGAATGTGTTTTATGCAGCTGGGAAATGGCTGTCACTAAAATATGACTAATGGCTAAATAGTACACTTATATTACAGACTAATTCGCATTACTCTTAGCCAAGAAATAGCAAAAACCATGGGAAATTAATTCATTTCAGTCTGTTGGTGCCAATAATAATAATGCTCAGAAATACCAATAATATTCTATGATGTCTATTTTATATATTTTTAAAAATCTCAATTTCATCTTCATATCATAAAGGCTTCGGACATAATGATGCATTCAAATATCATGCTTTTTTGACAATTTTATGTAATGGAATTGAACAAGAAGTGATTTGATATGTTACAGTTCTATTGGGAATATTGTACAGGCAGTCTGCATGGAAAGCTAAGTATGTTTCCCTTTGACTGGAATGTACTGTTGTCGAGCAGATAAATGGTTGTAGTAAAGATCTGAGCTGGGATGGGGGAGGGAGAGAATCATGGTCACAATAAAGATTTCAGCTGTCAGGTGGGTGAGAGGGGGAGACATGGCTGCAGAGAGAGCAAAACCTGCTGGAAAAGTCACAGACATTGGAGCTACTGGGGAAGGGGACGAGGGAGAAAGCGATTTAGAGATCAGTCACTATGCAAAGGAATAGGTTCAAAATATCAGAGACATCAGAGCTACCCAAAAAAGGAACAGAAGAGAAGGGGCATAGAAGTCAAGAGTTGTTGGAGAGGTAGGCCACAGTTGGAAAAGGGGTCAGAAAGGGTAAGGGTTCCGACCTTTTGGAGAAGGGAGAGAGTGAGCACGGAGATAAACGCTATTGGAGAAGGTGCAGGAGAGGCAGTCCACTGATAGCGGCGCTATTGGAGAAAGGGCAGGAAAGATGGAGCAAGAAACATTGGGGTACAGAGGTCAGAGCTATTAGAAAAAGGGTCGAGGAAGTTGGGGGCTCAGAGGGCAGTACTGTGGGTGAAGAGAGCAGAAGGGACATGCACACAGATATCAGCGCTGTTGGTGAAAAGGGCAGGAGAGAAAAACAAGTATTAGATTGCATGCTGTGCACAATCCTATTTTACAAATCTTTGCAAATTACATCTTCATGAAAATGAGATTAGATTAATTGTTATGAAAGCTAACAGGGCTATTTACAACAGTGGGTAAGAGAAAAGACAACTCCCATTCAATAACTAATATGATATTTGTTTTGTTTAATTTATAAAAGACAAAGAAATGTTACCTTAATTCTTAAGTCTTAAAGAGCTTAAAGATAAAAGCTTAAATCAACTGAAGCTGTGCATTATTGGAACTTGTACTGCATGAGCTAGTCCCTTCATGAATTACACAATTGGCAGCGGTTATCTAGTTCATATCATTAAACTAACTCAGGTTCACCATTACCCAAACACAATGCATGAAGTGTGCCACATTTTAAAATTGGTAGTCAATGGATATATTTTCTGCCATTAGCTAATTTCAGCAAAAAAAAGCGTATAAATTGAATTTGCCCGTTTTATACTTGTGTGTAAAGAAAGAAAGAAAGAAAGAAATATTTTGCTCATATAATTTGGCAGTTTTTGCGCTGCGTCACTGAACATGAATCTGTTTTTTCGCCATTCGCAGGAGACGACATAGGCCTAGAAATTCCAGAGCGCTGGAGAGCTGCTGGTGGCATGGCAGTTAATGACCACTGAAATGAATGGCAGCACCGGTATATTGGTGCTGCTTCCTAATTAACATCAGCACTGCGCTAAACTCACTGTGCAAGGCCGGTTCTCCTGGCGGTAGTCTCAGCAGGAGGCCCAATGTAAGATAGGCAAAGGCACACACAAGACAGTCAATAAGCAAATGCATAAGGGTGATTAGTTGATTTCTTGATGTAATATTGGATGGATAGATGTATAAAGTTGGATTGAAATGTTTACTTTGTGGTGGCTTTTATTTCAGCATTGTGGCCAAGAGGATGCTGTAATGGTCAGTAACAGAGGGAAGGTAAGGTGTGGGACAAATGTTGAAAGGGGAATTGGGGTTATGTTCACTGGTACTGCAGGTGGATGATTCCATCCCGGATATCCCGGCCAGAAAGGTGCTGTCTGGGTTGCATCCTTCCTTCTTTTCTGCGTCTTCCTCTTCTGCATCTTCCTCTTCCCTCTGCGAGCGTATGATGGCAATCTGAAATAAAAGCAGGAAATGCTGGAAATACTCAGCAGGTCAGGCAACATCACGATCTGACACGTGAACACTGTTTCTCTCTCCACGGATGTTGCTTGACCTGCTGAGTATTTCCACCATTTTCTGTCTTTTCAGAGGCCTTCCTTTACCATCCGAGGCCTTGCAAGCATCCAGCAGCACTCCCTGCACACTTTAAAAACTTTTAACATTTATTGCATCAAACCACTACTTCAATAAAATATTTAAAAATCCAGTCCAAAAGCTTAAATGCAAAGTTACCTGAAAGATGCGTGTGTCCCTTTAAGAAGTGCTGACAGTGTCTCTGTCAGTCTGCTGCATGCTTGCATTTCAGAGCGAGCTTAGAACCCAGTGTGAAACTCAGCGCAAGTTCGCAAAGCGTGGCGTTAAGTTGGCGTTGCATGCCGACTGACATCACGCTCTCCAGATTTGCATGTCCAGGGCCAGCACTGCTAACGGCCACCGAGTCCCGCGCCAGAGGCAGCCGTTAGAGAGGCGGCTGCCATTTGTTTCCAGGATTCCGGTGCAAATGGGTGGCGGTAAATAGCCCAATTTTTCCCCTGTGTACCTAGGGGGTGATTATCAATTATTTGGGACAGACTACGTGGACCAACTGGTCTTTTCCAGTCTGGCGTTTTCGTGTGTTCATATATAAGTAAACTATCTGAACTCTTTTTCTGAAAAATACTCTTTCGCTTGATTAACATTTAATATGCTAACCCTTGACCTCTCTGAAAGCCCAGTGTCCCAGCGCACACACACATGATGAATGGCCACTTGAGGTACCACAACATCGCTGGAATTTTGGAAAACTACACCCTAGCATGTTCAGAATGGGAGGGGTTAGAAGTGGAGGGGAAAAAAAACACATCAATCCTAATGTGATGGATATCCGAGCCAGTATAAATGCAGGGCTAGAGCACGCTTGTTCAAAATTGTCCTCTTTAAATGGTTAACGATAGGGAATGCCTCAGGCAAACTAACACTTTCCTCATGTCTCTGCTTCTTTGTAGCTGTCTACATTTACTTCTACATGTGGCAGTTGGTTTTGAGTTGACCATTGGTGCTGAGCTGATTATAGGTTGGTAAAGCAGCACTGGGTTTTAGAGGAGCATTTTAAGGTAGCTTTGACCACAAATGATTCATTAGCTCTATTCACAAAACATGTTTTTAAAACTGGACAACTTAACCATTACAAATGATAGTCATTCCCAATAGTATCAAGCCCATGTTTATTCAGTGGGATAAAGATTAATTAACCCAAAAACTCAATCATATAATTTGCAATGAGTTTTTTTTAACGACAGAACAACTTCTGTCATTTAAAATAGTCATTATATGGAGTTTAATCACCTAGCTGTAAGCTAAATATAACCACACGTTTGTTTCCCTTGCAGTTTTTCAAAGCTTGGCTGTTACCTTGGTTTTTTTGTAACGGTGGAGCACTCAACAGTAGAATACAATATTACACAAATAAAGAAACCTTATAACTCAAGAATTTCGAAGTCGAGTGAATTGCCTCAGGTTTCCCTCACAAGAGATAGCAGTTCTGTATTGCTTACTGGGTTTAGAATTTTTTTTAAACATTAAATGCAAGCATACAAGGTTTATTAAAAGTGTGTAAGGGGTTTTAGTCCTTCTGAAATAAATACAAAAAATATTGGAAAGCAAACCAGATAATCAGAATCTGTTTGGCTGGGACCCTTCATCAGAACATATTTGAAGAGCCCCATCAAAACAATAATCTACTTTCTCTTTCAGGTGCTGATCAACCTGCTGTACATTTCCAGCAGGTTTTGTTTTTTCAGATTTCTAAGGTGCAATCTTAACCCAGCCAGCTTGGCAGGAACGGAGCGGGCTGGGGGTTAAAATAATGTCTGGGGATCGCCTGCAATCTTAACGCACCAGTTTTTGCATTTGAGACAGGCGCCGATCCCAGGCAAGCAGAGACGTAATTAAAGTCTCACGGTTGCACTTCGATCATGTCATACGCACCGTAGTGTGATTTTAACTTAAAATTGCCAAAGCCCCTGTCAGTCTAGGACCCACTAACAAAACCTAATGCGATTGGTGTCTGAGAGTTCCTGAAGTAGTATAAAATGGGAGCTCTCAGCTGCAGCTCACTGAATCACAGGATCTTTTGCTGTCTGGTTTTCCAGGTGACTTTTCAGTGCCCAGATCACTACTTCCACACTTTTGTTGCCTTACAACCCTTTAGTCAGCTTTTGCTATTTATTAGCGGTTCCATCATTGCTGTTTTATTCTGGATGGAGCAAGACTTAGAAGAGCAGCAGCAGCCAGCAGCTGGGTCTCTCAGAAGACCACAATCATTTTGGTTAACTGATTGCCACATCACCAAATTAATTCAGCAATGGCATGTGCGATACACAGTAATTCACTAGGACAGATAATAGGTACCAGCAGTTATTCTCTATATCATTAATGGCACTAAAATTCACAAACCAATGTGCAGTCAAAAATGCACCCATATTTGTCAGAAAAATGTTTGCTAGATTAACAATGCTGAGAAGCAAATTATGCTTACGTAGAAAATTACACATCTTTGAGGAACTGTGAATAATTAACAAGCTTTCAAGACTGCATGTAGTATATATTATAGTTGCCATTCTGATGTCTTGTTTGTTAGTGACGATGCATATAAATCCAGTAGACCGTGGAATACTGTGGTTAGTGTATGAGTATATGTCAGCAACAATTTGCAGCCTGCAGTGTCAAATCATTGAATCGTCTGAAAAGAAATAGCATAGTGCAGTCAGATAACAAATCATCATACAGGTTTTTGCGTAAATTACTACTTTGAAAATACTTGCATGACATAACTGCGTGACAAAATAGCTATCGGTAATATTGGTTACCAAAGCCATTAGCATGCTCATGTAGTCGGACTGCTCCTCCTGGCTGCCTAGCTGTCATCAGTAGGATTTCTAAATGACAATTATCAGCTCCATGACATCAAGGAGTTCTTCCTAAACTGTCAATCGTGATCTGGAATTTTGGTAGCTTTAGTTTTAATCTGTTTCCAGCAACTGATTTCTTTTTATTTTCATGTCACTTCTCTGTATATTTGCTTTTTGTTAACCTTTGAGTGAACTTTGTATTCACTGGTGAGGGATGTCAGTATTGGGGAAATGAAAATTTTTTTGGCTTGGCACTCTCAGCTCAAGTACAGAACAGAATGAAGGGAGAATCCATCCAGAAATCACATCAGCTGCAACTTAGTTCAAGCACATCTCTGAACTTGGTATCAGAAGAAACTGCTCCTTAAAACAAGTTTGAACTTTTGCCCGAAGCAGTAGGGAAATGTCTGGGGCATCCCCTGTGGCCGCCCAATAGCTGCAGCAAGAGGCCCGACCAATTGTCCTGGTCAGGCCTCGTTTCCATACCATCGGCGAGCTGCTCACAATGCGTGAGGGATGGAGGTTCCAGCGGCAAGTAAGTGAAAGTAGGAGGGGGACAATCCAGGGAGGGCCACAGAGGCTCGGTCATTGTAGGGGTCAATTTTTTCTCCTCATTAATACTCCACCTGACCCTTCAAAAAAAAATTTACTCCTCAAACAGACCTGTTTTTCAGCAGCCTGCTGCAGTCCCTTTAAGGACTGCTAGTTAGGCCGCTCCACACCTGGTACCACTGGGCAGAGCATACGTGGTTCATGCTATGCCCATTGGTACCTCAAAATTGCAAATGGGGACCTGCAACTGGCTTAGGACCCCAATTTGCATTGGCAATTAGGCTCATGCCTGTTCCGGGCTGGAGCACTGGCCTCTCATTTTGAGGCCCACCTGAAAGTTGCATCGGGCAGGCCTCAGGCACCCAATAGATGGGCAATTTCTTTTCCTATTCTCATCTGCCGGCCACCCAGTTTACACTGGAAACTGGGGCAGGGGGCAGTTGAAAATCGCTCTCAATGTTCTGCAAGGAGTCTGAGGCACTTTGAGTTTACTACATGTCTGCAAAGTTTCACTCACTTTCATCAGCACAGGCATGATGTTGAATCTTACGTGATGAACATACTTCTGTTCAAAACTCTTCAGCCCTGCTTTTGTTTCCATGAAGTCCTGTTACATAACACAGTGCTATGATCACATCAGTAATTTAACACACTACAATTAGAACAAACAAAAAGGTTATTTTAGAAATAAATGAGTTCGATACTAGCTGGGGGGGCCCGGCGTTGCCAAGGCTTTTTTGTAAAACGGCAGTTTACAGGGCCGCGCGGTTTACGGCCGGCCGCTGCCGCGCCCCCGCTCTGTGTCTCAGGCCAAGCGGTTGTCAGGCCCGGACCGAGTGACCCCAACTCACCTCCCGCTCCGGCGGGCCGCCGCAGCTGCCCCGCTCGCTGCTGAGTAAAAGCAGTGAAAAAAATGGCGGCTACGTTTCGGGAGGCTGCAGGATTAGGTCCCGCCCACACACGGAATGAAACGCCCCCCGTGACGCACCACTTGGTCAACCATCAGGTCACTGAACTGTAGGATTGGTCAACCATCACGTCACTCAACGCTAATGAGTGGTAGGATTGGTCAACCACTAATGAGCGGATTTTTGAATGTTTTTTATATACTGTCCGAACAATTTTTGTCTGACCAAAAAGTAAATATGCCTATGAAACTTCCCTAATCATACGCTTTCTTTTGATATAACATATGTGTAGGTATGCTCTATAACTTTTGAGTGTATAGCAGACAGACAGACAGACATACAGACAGACAGACAAACAGACGGACGGATCCTTTTATATATATAGATGGCCATCCTTCTAAAATAGAACAGCTAAATTGAGGAGTACAGTAGAGCATGCTTGAATGTTTATATTTACCTACAAGTGCTCCATTATCATTGCAACTGTATTTAGGTCTCTATGATTTGAAGAGAAGGACAAGTGCTCAGACTTACCTTCAAAAGAACTGTTCATTCAATTTGACAATAGTAATATATTCCAAAAATCTGCAGGATAGTGCATATTAGGGTAAATGCCAAGATGGTGCCAGTCCCAAAGAAGGCTCAGGGCACAGGAAGTTTAGTGTTTGGAGTTCCTGCCCCCTGGCACACCCTACCTTGCATCGATGGCCTTGTTAGGGCTAGGCACAGGCTCTGCCTCCACAAGGTCATGCCAGATGGTGGTGGCTTTGCCATAATTACCCTCAGTGCCCCTGAGATAAGAAGGGGAAAACTGAACACTCTCCAGCAACCCCTGAAGTGATGTCTTGCCCAGTTGAAAAGCCCTCCAACACATACTGTCAAGGACCATACATTGACGGGTTAAATTATGAGGACAGGTTGCACAGACTAGGCTCGTATTCCCTTGAATATAGAAGATTAAGGGGTGATCCAATTGAGGTGTTTACGATGATCAAAGGAATTGATAGGGTAGATAGAGAGAAATTATTTCCCCTGGTGGGGGGAGTGCAGAACAAGGGGCATAACCTTAAAATTAGAGGTAGACCGTTCAGGTGTGATGTCAGAAAGCACTTCTTCACACAAAGCATAGTGGAAATCTGAAACTCTCTCCGGCTAGGTCAATTCGAAATTTCAAAACTGAGATTGATAGATTTTTGTTAGGCAAGGGTATTAAGGGTTACAGGGCCAAGGCGGGTAGATGGAGTTAAGATGCAGATCATCCTTGATCTAATTGAATGGTGGAACAAGCTCGAGGGGCTGAATGGCCTACTCCTGTTCCTATGTTCCTACAAATAATGGCCACTTGGGTGAGGTACCAGAGAGTGCCCGGTAAAAGTAGATCTGTACTCCAGCAAGTAGTCAGTGTCTTCAGGAAAGAAGAGTTGAAAGTTGATGAGGAAGATCTCTTTTCCAGATTTGGGACTGATAGAAGTTGCACCCGAACTATTGTCATTATTTCATACAAAGAACAAAACTCAATTCATAATTACAGCTAAGAACTTCTCAAAATTAATTTTTAAATGTTACAAATAGAATTCAAAAAATACAAAATTAGTGAAAGCAGAAAAATATACAATAAATATATGTGTCAGTGTTGGCAAGTTAATTTAGGAAATAAGTACCCATGATGCCATAGATTATTTGGCACAAAGGTAACCATTGCACACCAAGTAAAGCTGGCAGTTTTGGTGCAGGTTGCTTAATTCGGCTCTATTCCAGAATTGGACAATTCTGAGCACACATTCCAACAGATATATGTTGTGCTTGATATATGTAGAGCTATGGCTGGGGTTGTGTCCTAGTGTGGAGCTGACCACACACATACACATTGAAGCTATCCTTACATCAGGAAATTCTTTTTGTAAACTCTCATTCATGTATATAAACATATGCTGTTCATTATACTGTGTTTACTTATGTCATATATAGTTTGCTTACCCTTAATCGACTGAACACTCCAAAGGTTCCCCGTCAGAATTACTGCAGACCTCATTAAGGTCATCTTTATCCAAACATTAAAAAATCATTTATCTAATAATGATGGTAAGATAATAATAATCCCAGTTTCCCTGTAGTAAATTGGTACCATTATTTGAAAGAATATTGTGGCCATTCACTCTAATCTATGCAATTTATTACTCATTTTAATTGCATCTGACAAAATTTATTTAGTTACACAAAATGTCCCCTTGGACAATTTAAACAGAATAAGTTTGTAGAGAATAGTTTGCAAAACTGATGACATGAAGATGGGATGGGGTGCATTTCCACTTGCTTCCATTAGTTTTGCATCGGCCGAACCAGCGGAAAAGATGGTGGAATTTTAAACATAAGTGCGTTACTTTTGTGTTTTCCGTGATCTTTTATGCTGGTTCAAGATTCAATTCGCCCAAATTAGGCCCCGCCCACAAAACTGGACACGCCCCCAGTCAAAATTGAGAGATTCCATCAATTGCATTGACTCTTCATATTGCGCTCTTTTTCTAAAGGCGCACAGACACTAGTAGGCACATTAAAAAATATTTAATTTATAAGAAACTGACTAGTGTACACCAATGAAACTAGTAAATAGTTCAGTATAGTTTTTTTTAAAGCCATTTTCAGAGATTTTAAATCAGGTTAATCACAGGTGGAGAATTGGGCACTCTTATTAAAAAAGCTTATTTTAGTAATAAACTCATTTTCAGCTGTATTAATAAAACTGCACCAGGTTACCACTCTTAAATACATCAAGGAATACTTTTAATGCAAAGAAAAGAAAGCAACTATTACATTCTATTACGCTGCCTGATTGCACTGGGTTCATGGAAGATTTTATATTTGTGATTATGTAAATTAATTTTGAAAATTGAAGCATAATCTAACCAGCGCAATTTCAATCGCATTTTGGGCGCAGTTTCCCGATTGCGGCCAAAGTGGAAACTCTACCCCCTGGTGTTATTGGGAACTGTGTTGGTAAAGCCTGAGAGATTTATATTGTCAGAATCCCATGTTACTCACATGTTGCAGAAAGGAGTTGCAAACCATGGGGGTGGATTTTATTTTGGAGCGGGTTTCCGATGGATAACTGCTCCGGCGAGTTGATTTCCCGCCCAGCAGAGGCACAGAGAGCCTCGCCGATTGTAACCGCCGCCGATTGGTCCACGTCCCACGCACAATGGGCATGAAGAGGCCACAGACTACTACAGGCAGGTGAAGATTGGATGGTCCTTGGCTGCCCTCTGGCCTCCTGGTAAGTGACAGGGAGGGGTTTCAGCAGGGTCTCCCAGGTTGGGAAGGGAGTGGGGGTGGGGAGTCCAGAACCTTCCTTGTGGGTCCCACAGGTGCACTTCTGCTCCTCCTGATCCAACAGAGGAAAGTTTAAGACTTCCCAGAAGGGCCTCTTTTCTCTTCCAACCAGCAGCTGCAGACCTGCTTCTACCGAGCAGGGAAGCTCAGGCCCTGGTTAAAATTACATCATTATAAAATTACAATATTGACATAATAGGACACCAATTTAATTAAATTTATGGGTCTCTCACCTGCTTTAGGCAGCCACCTCATCTGCCTGCAAAACCCTGGAGGTTAACATCGCAAACAGTCAGGATCCCAGCAGGAAAGCAACAGGCTCGTTTTTAACTACCCGCCCGCCCGGTTTTTGTCGGGTGGGTAGGGTTAAAATTGACCCTATGGTTACTGTAATAAAAAAATAAATGACCAAATGACCAATGACTACTACCCAGCATGGTACTAAGCGCTTTGGAGTAAGAAGGTCTGAGGCTTGATTTTGATTCCCAGTCTGTGCTGATTTAGCTGAGCTCAGCCAGGAATGGGAAGGCGGGCACTAAAATTGGCCCAGTGTCTCTGGGCTAGGAAGGAATAGTCAGCCAAAGTGCCCACTGTTGACCCTGCTGGATGTGTATGTATGCAGCCATCAAGTGAGGGCAGGATCAGGTGTGTACATTATTCTTCCACCCCCTCCCGCCACAGTGGAATAGCCTATCAACATTCACAGATAAATAATCCTCACTTGGGTGAGGTATTCAAGGGCTGCAAGGACCCATGTAACCATTCCGCATTGAGAGTCACCACATTCAGGGAAGGAGGATGGGAAAACTGGAGAAAATTCTGGGGAAAACCATAGCGTTAAAATTTGACAGTGGTAAATAGTGCTGCTTGTTGCATTATGTTAACAGGATATTTGCTCCCTTGTATCTATTGTAAATACAGTTTATCAGACTTATACTATATTTAATGTTGGCACAGCAAATGATCTCAGGAATATATTCCTGAATCACAGCCTAAAGCCAGGATTACACTAGAGAGCAGAGAACTGGCCTTTGAACTGATATTTAAACAAGTCCAATATGTCTCTGAGCTACACTCGTTGAGGTAAAACAGCTTTTTCCTGATGGAAGTCAATGAGCAGCTCTGAGTTCCTGGCCCAATTAAAAAAATAAAGTGCAACATTAACTGAGCCTAAAATGAGCAACGGAATGGGTTTAGTCCAAGGTTATCAAAGTAATCCTATCAAAATCAGATGGGATTTAGCCTCATACCAAAATCTCTTGTTCCAGTTGTTTAATTTGAAATCAAATCAACAATTTTCCCTAAAGATATATCCAGTATTAGGGATAAACACCAAAACCCAGAATCCAAATAGGCTAATTTCAGGTCTAATTAGCAAAATACAGTTAGCTCACTTTGGATAGGAAAAATAGGCAACATTCTTGCACAGAACAAGCAAATGTCCCTCTGAACCATCATAATGTCATTAAGGGGCGATTCCATGATCCAGCACTGTCTGTGGGGAGCGCCACTCATTGGGACACATCTTGAGAAATCTCAGGCAGCAATCATGATTTTCTATCCACTAATTTTAATGGATGTAAAATCAACGCTGCATGCAATTTCATGCTGGGAGTGGTAGCTCATGGAATCACCCTGTCCTGTTACATGTATCATGGTCTTATAGCTGTTGATGGGTGAGTGACTGGCACCTGTGGTTTGATCAATAATACTAAAAGTGGCCTCATAGTAGCCCTGATGATCTAGTAGCCTACAAGAAGTCACTAACCATTAGTTGAGGGAAGTGAAGTGCGATGGAGATCATGTGGAATGATTCTGATTTAGTTGTGTAAATATAGCTTACATCGGCAAATCAGAGCAAAACATGGTATTGCATGAACTTTGCCAGTGTCAGCAGACTGATTGGCCCAGTGAAGGGGTGACTTTTAGCAGTCTTTGCTACTATTGTGTTTACGTCCCGTGTACTCTACCAGTATAAAATATGTATCCTTATTCCATAACAGATTAGAAAATTGAATCTGAACTTCCTGACATCCTTGTCACTGTGGGAGGGGGAGAGAGTTCCTCTGCAGCTCTGTAACTTTGGGATAAATGCTTTGCATTGACAAATATCTGAAGCTGACCAGCTGAGGTCAAATCCTCATCCTTATCCAGTGTGATAGTAGTATGAATTCTTCCTCTGGATTCAGGAGCTAGAGCACAATGGGGTAATTTTGACTTCATGCAATAGTGTAATATGGGTGAGAACGAATCGGCAGCCCGTTTTACATCTCTTAAATTGAAGTCAATGGAAATAAAAATCGGGAGAGATGTAAAATAGGCTGCTGATTCGCTATCACCTGTTTTACACTATCACACAAAGTAAATATCTACCCCTATGAGTGAAGTGATTCTGCTGAAGTGATGTCTGCATACTCTGCAAGTCACCAACACAGTGGAAATGCAACAAGTCACTAACCATTCATTGAGGGAAGTGAAGTGCAATGTAAATCATGTGGAATGATTCTGATTTAGTTGTGTAAATATAGCTTACATCGGTACACCAAAGCAAAACATGACATTGCATGAACTTTGCTGGAAATGGTTAAAGAGAAACAATAGCCCGACTGTTTGTTCAAGTACAGAAGTTATAAAAACTGATCTGTTTCTTTTTTTCGCACTCATGAACCACAAACGTTAACACAGTACGCCCATATTCTCACCACTCAGACGCAGTTAAGTCCAAACTAAACTGAAGAGAAGTTAAAATAAACTCAGAATGGGTAAGATTATCCAACCATCTCGCTCTTTCTATATTAGCTACACTGCGTCTACCACCTTTGTCACTGTTTTTGTGCCCCTGACCAGAACATTTGCGAGTGGCACAGACTGAGATGGAACAAGAGAAGAGATCAAAACAGTTGGGGATTGGGGTTTACTGGATCTTGGCTGGATGCCAGAAACCTGGATCCAGTAACAGTTCTCTTTCACACAGACAGCCGCAGTTTTTTACACATCCATAAAATAACACTTGGTTAATGTTCAATGTTGTTTTTTTCTCTGAAAGACCCAGGCCAAATTGAGCTTGTGTTCATAAAGCTGAAATAAGTGTTTGTTTGGGAAGATTTGATTTCTTAAAAAAACAACTTTGTACATTTACCACAAACACCTTGGGCTAAAAATTCAGTTGGGCGCCGTTTGGGGCACCAAGTTTGCCTGGGCGCCGGAATTACCGCTGCGAGCGGAGCCACTTGCGCCATCCGGATATTCAGTTTCAGCGCCCCAAATGGAAGCAGGCTGCTAATCGAGGCTTCCCACGCCCCGCTTGGGGCGCTGAAACTGAATATCGGCGCGCTAAGGGCCACAGCGCCACACGCTGCGGCACGGCGCGCTGCGGTACTGCAGGCCTTCCTCCCACTGTTAAGGGGGAGGTGCCTGCAACAGCGCGATCCCCGCTCGCGAGTGCCGGCAAATGAGCCCGGCACCAAGGAGAAGTGCCGGGCTCTCGGGAAACAGCCGGCAATGCCGCGGGGGGGGGGGTTTAGGAGGCCGGGGATGGAGGTGCTGGCAGGCAGCCGCCGAAAAAGCGGCCGGCCGCACCTCCACCTTAACTAGCGCCACTGCCGCCACAGGTAGGCCCCTGTGAACCGGTCGCTATTTGCGGCCGGCGCTGAAGAGGCGGGCGCAACCAAATATGGTCATCGGGGCGGGAGCGGGGCGCTGCGCACACCGATGACGTCATCGGTGGCGGCGCAGCGCTACAGGCTAACGCCGCCATTAGCGCCCCGCTAAATATCGCGGTAGGTGTGGCCAGTGGCGCTAAAGCCACTGAGTGCCTTCTTTGGGTGCAAACTGGTGGCGCAGGCCACTGAATTTCTAGGCCCTTAATTCATGTTACCAAACAGTACACGGTAATAAACACCTAACTAATTTGATAGTTAATTACGTGGAACTGCAGATTATTCGAAAAGGATACTTTAGAATCTCTGAGATGCAGTGGAATTACAGCCATGGATCTACTGGATCCAAACTATTTTATCCATCCTTCCCCTATGGCATCATGGGTAACTGCCCCACCAGGTGTGGTTCCTGACTCAAATACATCATAAGCTTCCAGGTTTGATTCAAGGTCTGTGCTGACTTAGCTGGTCTCAGCCAGAGCAGCAGCGGCAATATTACAATTGGCCTCAATTCGCCTGCGCTAGAAAGAGGAAAACAAATCATCCAAGACTCCTGCTCTTCATGACTATCTAGTGCTTGCTGATGGAAAGTTTGCATACATGTGAACATCGGGTGAGGTTTGGACTCGTCTGCAATGTCCTCACGCTTGAATAGTCTGCCAATACACAAAGATCTGCCACTTGGAATCAATAGAGCACAGAAGGAGTCCATTCAGCCCATCGTACCTGTGCCTGGTCTTTAAAAGAGCTATCCAATTAGACCCACTGCCTGCTCTTTCCCCATAGCCTTGCATTTTTTCCCCCTCAAGTATTTATCCAATTCTCTTTTGAAAGTTACAATGAAACTGGTTCCACCACACTTTTAGGCAGTGCATTCCAGATCACAACAACTCACTGCATAAAAAAATTCCTCCTCATCTCCCTTTGGGTGGGGTATGAGAAGGCAGCAGCATGAGTCAACAGAGGCTGGAAGAAAAGTACTTTATTAAAAGGTGGAAATGCAGCACTTGCCTCCCAACCTTGAGGTAATTGGTTTGAGTCATGGTGTAAACGTCTGCTTCACTGGAATGAATTTCATCAGTCCTTGGTCAGGCAGTGAGATTTAAATGGCATGTGGAAGTGAGGCATTTTATCACTGATTAATGAAAACCTGATGTCTGTCTCACCCAATTTGAATAACATCTCATGGGAGATGCTTACAGTGCAGCATTGACATTGATCACTAAGATGCTGGTGACCCAAAATGTCCTGCTCTCTCCATGGGAGAAGAATCCAAAAAGCAAGAGAAGAGCTTTGTTCACACTATTCTTTGAGGAGCGGGGAGATAGACAGACTCTAATCACACAATGCAGGCAACATATAGAAAAATCCTTTGGTCAGAATCTTTCCTACGTGCAAAAATAATATTAAATGAAATCTCAAGAGAATCCAGAAATAGTATGTAGCGCTAGATGATCATTACTTGTGTATTATGTAGAGAATAATAGATAACTGGAGGCATATCAAGACAGGAAGCTTGTTAGGGGTTTCAGATAACAACATAAACTGTAAAAACAAAGCTCAAGAGGTTTACAACCATCATCTAAACCCAAAGATTAGATTACACCCATAAATCACTTGCCATTGTCTTATTTTTCTTAATATATTCTAGTTACATTTTATAAGATGAGGGGCCTCAACATTTAGTACATTTTGAACCAGGGGAAATCTGTTTAAATCCAGCCCAGGCTAATAGGATGAAAGTTTCCTCTTTCTGCTGGTTATATGGGCGAAAGGAATTTGGGCAGTTTCAGAAATGGTGTTTGAAAGACATTGGGGGGAATTCTCTTCTGTGATCGCAGTGGAGAGTGTTGGAAAATTCTGGCAAGGAGGCCTCCCACTGCCCGAGCATAACTTCCCACTGCCCAACCCCGCCAGGACTGTTGCTGCCTGCTCCTTCCCTGCCCACCGTATGTAAATGGCAGCGAGGTGGGCAGGGCCTCGGGTCCCGCCAGATTTCCCCGCTCTCCACCACTCTTACCGTCGTTTCCCAGGGCCGCCATGTGGAAGGTGGAGGTATGCCTCAGGAACCGGCAGTAAATACCCAAATGAAGGGACAGAGCCTTGTAGCAGTCTCCACTTTCTCCAGCTGGCCCCGGAGACTTACCTACTGCAGGCCACAGTTTCAGCCGAGACCATTCAGTTAGACGATAGCAAAATATTGCGGATGTTGGAAATCCGAAATAACAACAGAAAATGCTGGAAAAACTCAGCAGGCCAGGCAACATCCGTGGAGAGAGAAATAGAGTTAATGTTTCAGGTCAATGACCCTTCATCAGAACTGAGAAAAAAGGCAGGAAATGAAACAGATTAAAAGGCCAGTTTTTGGGCTGAGAAATGGGGGAAGGGATGGAAGAACAAAAGGGAACTGAAGAGACATTAAGAGATATTCAAGACGAGACGAGATGGTAATAGGACAAGTAAAGAGACAAAAGATGGCTCTAGATGAAGTGTGAAATGCGCTGGCAGAATGAGAGACAGCTGCCATGTGGGAGAGAAAAAAAGGGAAAAGGCACAAAACAAAGGTCTGGATAAAAAATATATAAAAATGTAATAGGGGCTGAGGTTATGATTGTTGAACTCAATATTGAGTCCGGAAAGCTGTAAAGTGCCTAATCGGAAGATGAGGTGCTGTTACTCGAGCTTACGCTGAGCTTCACACTTCATCTAGAGCCACCTTTTGTCTCTTTACTTGTCCTATTACTATTTTGTCTCGTCTTGAATACCTCTTAATGTCTCTTCACTTCCCTTTTATTCATCCATCCCCTCCCCCATTTCCCAGCCCCCAAACTGGCCTTTTAATCTGTTTCATTTCCTGCCTTTTTTCTCAGTTCTAATGAAGGTTCATTGACCTGAAACATTGGGGGTGATTTTCATTCAGAAGTCGGGAAGGAGGCGGGACTGCAACTTTCGGGGTTGTAGTCCCGCATTCATCAAGATGCGGCCAATCCACGCGATTTTGACTTGATTGAGTCAGCAGGCCAATTCAGGGCCATCCGGCAACAGGTGACGTCACAGACTGAAATTTCATCTGTCAAGACGTTTTGACAGATGAAATATCAGTGTTTCACAGCTGTTTGAAGCTGTCAAACACTGACAGTCTGACTTCTAACCTGAGTCCTTCCACACAGACTCAGTTAGAAATCTCACCGGCACAGAAAGCTGCAGGCTGTCACTTTTGACAGATCACAGCCATTCTGCTTTCTGTGCCGGTTAGATGATGGACTCCCGAAAGCTAGAGGAAGGAAGGCTGAAAAGGTAAGTACAGGTAATTTAAACTTCTTTACACACTTTAGACACACCAAACACACTTACCTTTGCACTCATGCACCCATCACTCACCTGAACACCGACATCTCGACCCCTCCAAGTCCTTCAACCCAACGGCCCGACTCTTGGCGTGGTTTGGAGCCGTTGGGAATCCCACACTACAAGCTTTAAAATAGGGATTAGGCTAAAAACTGCCTGCTAACTACCTGTTAACAGGCAGTTAATTGGCACTAATCCCTTCCCGCCTCGGGTAGGCGGGTCCCAGCGCGGGGTGGGTACCCGCCTCCTTTGAAACTTACATGGAGGCAGGTAGGGGGCGGGATGGAGTCGGGACCCCCGAATTCGGGACTTTAACCCCCCCGCATGCCTCAAATCCCGACTCCACGGGTCAATGAAAATCGACCCCATTAACGCTATTTCTCTCTCCACGGATGTTGCCTGGCCTGCTGAGTTTTTCCAGCGTTTTCTGTTGTTATTTCCATTCAGTTGGAGGCTTCACTCCGATCGTCAGCGTGCTTCTGCCCCTTTAAATCCCTCATCGGTTTTCTGGCAGTGTCCCCGCTCAGTACCATCAGGATTCTGTTCTCCCCACTGACAGGCTCACTCTTGATGGAGGGAAGCTTTCGGGAGCCCGCCTTGCATCTCTAATGAGCCCTAAGCCAGGAAAGTGGGTCAGGGCTGAGGCAGACACGGAGAGGCAGGCAGACGTACCCCACCCCCGACAAAACTCTAAGGAATCCCTCCCCCACCCCCCACTTCAAAACTCCACCCCGAGGAGGAGAACTTAGACCATTAGCTGCATCACTGCGCACGTGAAAAAATAAATAATTTAAAAAAAACATGAAAGATAATCACGGCCAGGAAGCAATGGGAATGCTGCATTTGGTCTCAGCATCGTGGAGGATCAATCAAAGAAATCAAACTCTAGAGTGATTTCCAGTGAACCCTGCGAGTGGTTTGTGTGTGTGGGTGTTGGGTGAGGGCAACACTCACAGCCTTACATATACATACAAGTTGCCTGCTTGAGTCACTCTGCATAATGCCTCATCATTAAAGTTTGTACTGTAGCAGTCAGCACATTTCTGCAGTGCAGGGTTTTCAGAGCAGTTTGTTGTTGTCTGCTCCAAGAACTGACGTGGTTCTGAAAGTTCTCAGGAAAGGTGACAAGGCCCCTTTGAACTCTCTTCTGTGGTGGCGATAGTCATTAAGCCCGGATGCTCAACTGTGCGCCATTCCATTTATTCATACCATTAGGCACAGTTACCAACGGATTCTTTGACTGTGTCACCAGCATGT
Organism: Somniosus microcephalus; assembly: GCF_052327205.1. NCBI lineage: Eukaryota > Metazoa > Chordata > Chondrichthyes > Squaliformes > Somniosidae > Somniosus > Somniosus microcephalus. The sequence goes on along the minus strand of NC_140987.1, from coordinate 120,861,437 downwards.
ATCGATTAAAAAATATCTATATTTTTACATATCAACAGAAATAGACAAAAATATTAAACTCTCTTCATAAAAAGTGCGTTCGGCAATTTTCTTTTATTGGGAGGAGCTAGACATCATTTCCACCAGTGACATCCCGATAATGCATTGAGATAATTAATGGAATTGCATCAAAAATGTTTTAAATACTTTAGTTATTGAAGGGCATGTTCCTTTAAACTTCTTTAAAATTCTTTAAAAGGATTTGATAGGGTATATGCAGAGAAACTATTAAAAATTCCCCTGATTCTGACTGGGTTTAACACAATTGTAAGGAAGGATATTAGCTCTGATGATGTGGAATCTGTATGGGTAGAACTGAGAAATACCAAGGGGCAGAAAACGTTAGTGGGAGTGGTATATAGACCTCCAAACAGTAATGCGGAGGTTGGGGATGGCATTAAATGGGAAATTAGAGAAGCATGCAATAAGGGCACAGCAGTCATCATGGGTGACTTTAATCTACATATAAATTGGGCTAACCAAACTAGTAACAATACTGTGGAGGAGGAATTCCTGGAGTGTTTTCGGGATGGTTTCCTGGACCAATATGTCGAGGAACCAACCAGAGATCAGGCCATCTTATGGGTATTATGTAACGAGAAAGGATTAATTAGCAATCTTGTTGTACGAGGCCCCTTGGGTCGGAGCGATCATGATATGATAAAATTCTTCATTAAGATGGAGAATGAAGTTGTTGACTCAGAGACTAGGGTCCTGAATTTAAATAAAGGAAACTACGATGGTCTGAGGCGCGAGTTGAGTAGGATTGATTGGGGAATGTCACTCAAAGGGTTGACGGTGGATAGGCAATGGCAAACATTCAAAGACCGCATGGATGAACTACAGAATTTGTTCATCCCAGTTTGGCATAAAAATAAAACAAGAAAAGTGACTCAACCGTGGCTAACAAGGGAAATGAGGGATAGCATAAGTTCCAAGGAGAGGACATACAAATTGGCCAGAAAAAGCAGTAAACCTGAGGATTGGGAGCAGTTTAGGATTCAACAAAGGAGGACAAAGGGATTAATTAAGAAGGGGAAAATAGAATATGAGAGTAAGCTTGCAGGGAACATAATAACTGACTGTAAAAGCTTTTATAGATATGTGAAGAGAAAAAGATTGGTGAAGTCAAGCATAGGTCCCTTGCAGTCAGAATCAGGGGAATTTATAATGGGGTACAAAGAAATGGCAGACCAAGTAAATACATATTTTGGTTCTGTCTTCACAAAGGAGGACAGAAATAACCTCCCAGAGATGTCGGGGAACATAGGGTCTGATGAAAGGGAGAAACTGAAAAAAATCAGTATTTGTAGGGAAATGGTGTTAAGGAAATTGATGGGATTGAAGGCCGATAAATCCCCAGGGCCTGATAATCTACATCCTAGGGTACTTAAGGAAGTGGCCCTAGAAATAGTAGATGCATTGCTGATCATCTTCCAACATTCGATGGAATCTGGAACAGTACCCATGGATTGGAGGGTAGCTAATGTTACCCCACTATTCAAAAAAGGTGGTAAAGAGAAAACGGGGAATTACAGATCGGTAAGCCTGACATCGGTAGTGGGGAAAATGCTAGAGTCCATTATAAAAGATGTAATAGCAGAGCACTTGGAAAACAGTGACAGGATTGGACAAAGTCAACATGGCTTTACAAAAGGTAAATCGTGCTTGACTAAACTACTGGAATTTTTTGAGGACGTAACTGATAAAATAGATATGGGAGAACCAGTGGATGTGGTGTATTTGGACTTTCAGAAGGCTTTCGATAAGGTCCCACATAAGAGATTAGCGTGTAAAGTTAAGGCACATGGGATTGGGGGCAAGGTATTGACTTGGATAGAGAACTGGTTGGCAGACAGAAAGCAAAGAGTTGGAATTAACGGGTCTTTTTCCAAGTGGCAGGCAGCGACTAGTGCGATACCGCAGCAATCGGTCCTTGGACCCCAGCTATTCACAATATATATTAATGATCTAGACAAGGGAACTAGATGTAATATCTCCAAATTTGCAGACGACACAAAGCTGGGTGGGCGTGTGTGCTGTGAGGAGGATGCAGAGAAACTCCAGGATGATTTGGATAGGTTGAGTGATTGGGCAGAAGCATGGCAGATGCAATATAACGTGGATAAATGTGAGGTTATCCACTATGGTAGCAAAAACAGGAAGGCAGATTATTATCTGAATGGCAATAGATTGTGAGAAGGGGAAGTGCAGCGAGACCTTGGTGTCCTTGTGCACCAGTCGCTGAAGGTAAGCATGCAGGTGGTTAAGAAGGCAAATGGTATGTTGGCCTTCGTAGCGAGAGGGTTTGAGTACAGGAACAAGGATGTCTTGCTGCAGTTGTACAGGGCCTTGGTGAGACCACATCTTGAGTATTGTGTGCAGTTTTGGTCGCCTTATCTGAGGAAGGATGTTCTTGCCATGGAAGGAGTACAGCGAAGATTCACCAGGCTGATACCTGGGATGGCAGGAATGACGTATGAGGAGAGATTGTGTCGATTGGGCTTATACTCACTGGAGTTTAGAAGATTGAGAGGGGATCTCATCAAAACCTATAAAATTCTGACAGGACTGGACAGACTAGATGCAGGAAGGATGTTCCCGATGGTCGGGGAGTCCAGAACCAGGGGGTCACAGTCTAAGGATAAGGGGTAGGCCATTTAGGACAGAAATGAGGAGGAATTTCTTCACCCAGAGAGTGGTGAACCTGTGGAATTCTCTACCACAGAAGGCAGTAGAGGCCAATTCATTAAATATATTCAAGGAGTTGGATATATTTCTTAAGGCTAAAGGGATCAAGGGGTATGGGGAGAAAGCAGGGACTGGGTACTGAACTTGGATGATCAGCCATGATCGCATTGAATGGCGGAGCAGGCTCGAGGGGCCGAAGGCCTACTCCTGCTCCTATCTTCCATGTTTCTATTTTCTTTGGTGGGAAATCAAGAACGAGGGGACATAATCATAAAATTAGAGCTGGGCCATTTAGGAGGGAAATCAGGAAGCACTTTTTCATAAATAAGGTAGCAGAAATCTGGAATTCTCTCCCCCAATAGGCTGTGGATGCTGGGTCAATTGGAGCTTTAAAGACTGAGATCGATAGATTTTTGTTAGGTTAAGTGTATCAAGGGATATGGAACTGAGGTGGGCAAATGGAGTTGAGCCACAGATCAGCCATGATCTAATTGAATGGCGGAACAGGCTCGAGGGGTTGAATGACCTACTCCTGTTCCTAAACTTCTTTATAATAATTCTTTGTAACTTTTTTTTAAGAAATGAATCCTAACGGTGAAACTTTTTTAAATGCTGACTTGCCCAGGATGTCAATGTTCATGGAGAGAGCCTGATTGTTTCTGTTACTCAAGACATTGGAAAACAAAAGGCGGTCCAAGAGCCATTGAGTTACTCAGATTCAGTTTGTGTTTATTTACTGAAATGCATAATCTGGCACAAAGCAAATCATGCTGCAAAAGCAAGCTGAGCAGCCATTGTCTTAACACAACACAATTGTAAATTCTTAGCTGAATGTTTTTCTTTTCCCTCAGATAGACAGACCATACATTTATGGTTGATTAATTTTCCACCCATGCTAACATATTTTTGGATGCACTACATAGAAGTTGAGATGTGGCGCCACTGAAGCCAACAGTAATCAGCAGCTTCTCACAAACAATTGCTGGCAGCAGTAACATGGTGCTCTTTAAGAAGAAATTGCCAACAGTACTGTGTCCTTTGGTTAGTCAAAGTTGGCACAGTGACTTGTATCATCTACAGCTCCGTGAACACATCTCCTAGTGTTGAGCGACATGGTGTACTTTGTATTGCTAATATAAAGCATTAAGGGGTAAATTTTCGCTCGTGCAATTCCGGTCGTCCGACAGTGCTGGCAGGAGGCCCGGATCATTTTGAGGGCCAGATCTCATTGACATATGGCCGGCGGGCTAAGGCCTAGAAAACAAGCTCCCCGGGGCAGCTCACCGGCTCTGGGCTGCCGCGATATTGGCTGGCCCAACCAGACTCCAAGCCCAGAAAAAGGTAAGCCCAGGTGGGGGTCCATTCTTGGCAGAGGTGGTCAACCACACCGTCAGCGGGAACGGGGCAGTAAGTCAGACCCCACCATTATCGGGGCACTATCGCCCCATTCTCTTTGGGCAGGAGGCCTCAAAATCTGCCCTAAAATTACTGTTGGTGGTAACAGTGGACAATTGCTTAATATATTTGTATAACATTCCGATGTCTTCTGTTTTAACAGACGCTTTAGCCTGTTTATTTTATTCAGAAGTTGTTGATATAAAACTAGAATTACTGCTGGTGATAATGGCAGATTATAATACAATTGAATGATATTTCTCTGTCTGCTATTTAATGCAGGCGCTCACCCCAACCTCTGCTGTAACAACAAAGAGGGGAATGTGGCATTAATCATTTCTCCACTGATGTCCCCAGCACGAATTTCTTCACTATATATATATATATGATATCTGTAATTTTACAACCCGAATAATCAAGGAGGGTCTTTGCCACCAGATTGGTGTCACTTTGAGGAGTGTCAGTAAAACCAGGAAGAAGAGCAGAAGAGGCTCGAGAAGGTAAATGCTAAATTTATTTTTGTGGAGCTAGGACAAGCAGGAGTGCTCCTCCGGGTTCCACAAGAATAAAGTGAGCCACTGCTACCCTGGACTCCCCCACCAGAATCGAAACCCTGACCCCGCCTCCCCTGAAACTACTTTCTCCTCGTTAGGTTGGCCTCTGGGCCGCTCGATATTACATGAGCCCGGCGTCGGCAAGCTGCATCGGGTCTTCCATTTGGGGCATGCAGCTCACAGCAAATATGTTAATGAGGCCCGACCCTCAAAGCTTCCCACCGGCACATAATAGGGTGGCTGGTGGCGCACTCTGCCAATTGGCTATCTGACAATTAAAATCTAACCCTGAGTCTCAGCAGGCCCTTTCACTGATCTAGTGATTGATAGCAAATTGTTATGGGTGTTTTACACCTCTATACATGAATTTGTTTAATGTGCTGATTGAATTATGGCAACCAGTGGCTTAAGGTGGAATTTCTTAAGAAGGAGTATGAAATTCCAAAATAACAACAGAAAATGCTGGAAAAACTCAGCAGGTCAGGCAACCTTGTGTGATCATTGACCTCCCACTCCATAATCTTTATACTGTCTTCATTCTCTCACATTCACAGTACACAAAGCCTAGATTTTCCGATCAGGTAATTTGCGGAGTCAGCTTAATTTAAATACAATGGGCAGGTTCCAGGTGTGGAAAACACCTCTGATTGGGAGCTTGTCCATTGGTGGAAATGGGACAGAAAATTGTATACTGCTGAAAAAGACCTGTAGCAACTTAAATGGACATCAGGCCCCCAAGAAGAGCATCCTGGGGAAATGGGAGTAGGTCATCACCGCTGTCAGTGCTTCCTCCACAATACCACGTACATAACATAGAAACATAGAATATAGGAGCAACAGTAGGCCATTCGGCCCCTCGAGCCCGCTCTGCCATTCAATGAGATCATGGCTGATCATCCAAATTCAGTACCCTGTTCCTGCCTTCTCTCCATATCCCTTGATCCCTTTAGCTTTAAGAAATATATCCAACTCCTTCTTGAATATATTTAATGAATTGGCCTCTACTGCCTTCTTTGGTAGAGAATTCCACAGGTTCACCACTCTCTGGGTGAAGAAATTCCTCCTGATCTCTGTCCTAAATGGCTTACCCCTTATCCTTAGACTGTGACCCCTGGTTCTGGACTCCCCGACCATCGGGAACATCCTTCCAGCATCTAGTCTGTCTAGTCCTGTCAGAATTTTATAAGTTTCTATGAGATCCCCTCTCATTCTTCTAAACTCCAGCGAGTATAAGCCCAATCGACCCAATCTCTCCTCATACGTCATTCCTGCCATCTCAGGTATCAGCCTGGTGAATCTTCGCTGCACTCCTTCCATGGCAAGAACATCCTTCCTCAGATAAGGCGACCAAAACTGCATACAATACTCAAGATGTGGTCTCACCAAGGCCCTGTACAACTGCAGCAAGACATCCTTGTTCCTGTACTCAAACCCTCTCGCTACGAAGGCCAACATACCATTTGCCTTCTTAACCGCCTGCTGCACCTGCATGCTTACTTTCAGCGACTGGTGCACAAGGACACCCAGGTCTTGTTGCACTTCCCTTTCTCCCAATCTATTGCCATTCAGATAATAATCTGCCTTCCTGTTTTTTACACCAAAGTGGATAACCTCGCTTTTACCCACGTTATATTGCATCTGCCATGCTTCTGCCCAATCACCCAACCTGTCCAAATCATACTGGAGTTTCTCGGCATCCTCCTCAAAGCACACTCGCCCACCCAGCGTCTGCAAACTTGGAGATATTACATCTCGTTCCCTCATCCACATCATTAATATATATTGTGAATAGCTGGGGTCCAAGGACCGATCCCTGCGGTACCCCACTAGTCACTGCCTGCCACTCGGAAAAAGAGCCATTTATTCCAACTCTTTGCTTTCTGTCTGCCAACCAGTTCTCTACCCAAGTCAATACCTTGCCCCCAATCCCATGTGCCTTAATTTTACACGTTAATCTCTTATGCGGGACCTTATCGAAAGCCTTTTGAAAGTCCAAATACACCACATCCACTGGTTCTCCCTTATCTATTTTACCAGTTACATCCTCAAAAAATTCCAGTAGATTAGTCAAGCACGATTTACCTTTTGTAAAGCCATGTTGACTTTGTCTGATCCGGTCACTTTTTTCCAAGTGCTCTGCTATTACATCTTTCATAATGGACTCTAGCATTTTCCCCACTGTCGATGTCAGGCTTACCGGTCTGTAATTCCCCATTTTCTCTCTACCACCTTTTTTGAATAGTGGGGTAACATTAGCTACCCTCCAATCCATGGGTACTGTTCCAGATTCCATCAAATGTTGGAAGATGATCAGCAATGCATCTACTATTTCTAGGGCCACTTCCTTAAGTACCCTAGGATGTAGATTATCAGGCCCTGGGGATTTATCGGCCCTCAATCCCATCAGTTTCCCTAACACCATTTCCTTACAAATACTGATTTCTTTCAGTTCCTCCCTTTCATCAGACCCTATGTTCCCCGATATCTCTGGGAGGTTATTTGTGTTCTCCTTTGTGAAGACAGAATCAAAATATGTATTTAATTGGTCTGCCATTTCTTTGTTCCCCATTATAAATTCCCCTGATTCTGACTGCAAGGGACCTATGCTTGACTTCACCAATCTTTTTTTCTTCACATATCTATAAAAGCTTTTACAGTCAGTTTTTATGTTCCCTACAAGCTTACTCTCATATTGTGATGAGTGGCACTGGGTGAACCCAACTGCAGGAAGGCAAACTCAGGCAGAGGATAGGTTGCAAACACAAAGATAGACTTTACTAGAAACAAACAAAATAACAACAGCACAGATACAGGCTAGCAGGCCGGCAAGAAGATCACAAGTCAGTGTGAAACTCAAGACTGAGCACTGGACATAAAACTAAGCACCACTTAAATAGCAGGCATATAACCATGCACAGGTGAGTACGATTAGGAAGAAAGAAGGAAACAATTAAGAGTTCATGGTGCCCTCTGGTGGCAAGGCGAGGCAGAACCTGGGTCATTCCTGACAGGACCCCTCCCCCCCGCTAGGAACGGCCCCCGACGTGCCCCCAGAAGGTCAATGGCGACGACGAAGAAAGTCCTGCACCAAGTCGCGATCCAGGATGTTCCGGTCCGGGATCCAGGAGTGTTCCTCCGGACCATATCCCTCCCAGTCCACCAGGAACTGGAGGCCCCCGCGAACCCGGCGAGAGTCCATCAGGCGACGGACCGTTTAGGCAGGCTGGCCGTCGATGATGCGTGGAGCAGGGGGAGGCCTCGTGTTGGGCGTCAGAGAACTGATGGCCACTGGCCGGAGCCGGGAGACGTGGAAGGTGGGATGAATCCGCATGGAGCGAGACAGCTGGAGACGGTAGGACACCGGGTTGACCTTCCACAACACCGTGAAGGGACCGATGGAATGGGGCGCCAGCTTGCGGGACTCCACCCGCAGCGGGAGATCCTGAGTAGAAAGCCAGACCCTCTGACCAGGACGGAATGAAGGAGCCGGCCTGCGCCGCTTGTTGGCCTGGATCCGTTGTTGCCGAGAAACTCGTTGTAAAGCCAGTCGCGCTCTCCTCTAGGTCCGTCGACAGCGCTGAACAAACTTCTCCGCGGAGGGAACCCCCACCTCGAGCTCCTGCTCCTGGAACAGTGGAGGCTGAAACCCGAACTGGCACTCGAATGGCGATATTCCTGTGGAGGAGCAGCGCAAGGTGTTGTGCGCGTACTCAGCCCAGATGATGTGACGGCTCCAGGTCGCAGGGTTAGCGGACACGAGACACCTCAGGGTCGTCTCCAGGTCTTGATTGATCGGTTCCGTTTGACCGTTAGACTGAGGGTGGAAACCCGAGGAAAGGCTGACAGAAGCTCCAATGAGCTTATAGAAAGCTCTCCAAAACCGGGAGGCGAATTGTGGACCATGGTCAGAGACAATGTCAAGAGGCAAACCGAACAACCTGAAAACATGCTGGACCATGAGCTCGGCTGTCTCTTGGGCTGAGGGAATCTTGGGCAAGGGCAGAAAGCGACAGGCTTTGGAGAAGCGATCCACGATGACCAGAATGACAGTGTTGCCTTGAGATGGTGGAAGGCCTGTGATGAAATCCACAGAGAGGTGTGACCAGGGGCGGGTGGGAATGGGGAGAGGATGCAGCAAACCCTGGGGGCGGGATTGAGGGTTCTTGTTTCGTGCACAAGTAGCACAAGCTGCCACGAACGCTTTTACGTCCCTCTCCATGGTGGGCCACCAGAACCTTCTGCGAAGAAACTCCAGCGTCCTGGATGTGCCTGGATGACCGGTGAGTCGAGACGAATGCCCCCACTGCAGAACTTGTGAGCGTGCCGTGTTGGGAACAAAAAGGCGACCTGGTGGGCCGTTGCCAGGGTCTGCCTCCCTCTGTTGCGCCTTTCTGACCAGCGCCTCGATCCCCCAGTGAACCGGTGCTACAATTCGAGAAGTTGGAAGAATAGGTTCTGGTTGTCTCTCCCGCTCAGGTGGATCAAATTGCCTGGAGTGAGCATCAGGCTTGAGATTCTTGGATCCTGGACGATATGACAGGACAAAGTCGAAATGATTGAAAAACAGTGCCCAGCGAGCTTGACAGGAGTTAAGCCGTTTGGCCTCCTGGATATAGGCCAGATTCTTATGGTCTGTCCAGACAATGAATGGGTGTTTAGACCCCTCCAACCAATGTCTCCACTCCTCCAGTGCCAACTTAACTGCTAGTAGTTCCCTGTTTCCAATATCATAGTTTCGCTCTGCAGGAGTGAGCTGGCGAGAAAAGAAGGCGCAAGGGTGCAGTTTGTTGTCGTTAGACCGCTGGGACAAAACGGCACCCACTCCTATATCAGAGCCATCCACCTCGACAATGAAGGGGAGTGAGGGATCCGGAATCACGAGGACAGGAGCAGGCGTGAAGCGCCGCTTGAGATCCTCGAAAGCCTGCGCAGCCTCAGCGGACCAACTGAACCGGGTGGAAGTGGTTTTGGTGAGGGCGTTGAGAGGGGCAGCAATGGTGCCGAAGTTCCTGATGAATCTCCGATAGAAATTAGCAAACCCCAAGAAGCGTTGCACCTGTTTGAGAGAGGTGGGTGGTGGCCAATCTCGGGCAGCTTGGGTTTTGCCAGGGTCCATTTGGATATTGCCGCTGGAGATGATGAAGCCCAGGAATGAAACCGTGGAAACGTGAAACTCACACTTCTCAGCCTTGACAAACAAGAGGTTGTTAAGCAGATGTTGCAGGACTTGCCTTACATGCTGGACATGATCGTGAAGAGTTTTGGAGAAAATGAGAATGTCATCCAGGTAGACAAAGACAAAGCGATTCAGCATGTCTCGGAGGACGTCGTTGATGAGCGCCTGGAACACAGCAGGGGCATTGGTCAATCCAAAGGGCATGATCAGGTTCTCAGTGCCCAGTAGGTGCATTGAATGCCGTCTTCCACTTGTCCCCTTCGCGGACACAGATGAGGTTGTAGGCGTTGCAGAGATCCAATTTTGCGAAGACTGTGGCTCCCTGTAGTACTCGAAGGCCGTCGACATGAGCGGAAGAGGATAACGGTTCTTTACAGTAATCTTGTTAAGGCCACAGTAGCCGATGTAGGGGCGGAGACCTCCATCTTTCTTACTCACGAAGAAAAAACCGGCACCAGCAGGAGAGGTGGACGGACGGATGAAGCCAGCGGCGAGGGCGTCACAGATGTAATCCTCCATGGCGGCGGTCTCTGGAGCAGAAAGAGAGAAGATCCTACCCCTAGGTGGGCATGTCCCAGGCAGGAGGTCAATGGCACATTCATATGGCCTATGAGGGGGAAGTGATGTGGCTCGAACCTTACTGTAAGAGCCATAAAAGCTTAAGAAAATACTTTAAAATATTGGTTAAATAGCACAATACAGTTAATTTACCTGATTGACTTATTGTATTAAGAAACCCCCTATTTTCTTGCTCCAGTAGTATAGTCCGAGACACCCCCTTCATTCTTGCCACAATGGTACAGTCCCTAAGCCACACATGGTATGCAGCCATTTTACAGTTTAAACTCCACGTGGCTGAAGGAGGCAGAAGTTGTGAGGTTTGGAGCAATACAGTTTTTGACCGTGTTCGTTTATATGTGTTTGCTTTGTAATTCCGTTTGTGAAGTGTTATAGTAAACAGTTTAAAAGACAAAGCTACGTTTGGGAACGTTTTATTTCGACACGCGTCTACTCGTTGTTAACAGCCCCACAGCTCAGTGGCTGCCTGTTTGGAAACTAAGAAGCGCCACTACACTTACTAAAAACCTCTCTTAAATCCTCATACTCGGGAGGCACTCAGGACAATTCAGAGTGAGATGGGGACTCCTGGGGCTGGGAAGGAGGCTTGGAGCGAAGACAGGTGGTGTGGCAGGCGGAGCCCCATTCCGTAAGCCGGCGGGCGGCCCAATCCATGCGTGGATTATGGCAGGCCAACCAAGGGTAACCCAGAACTAATGGAAACTCGGGAGAGTGGATAAGGGAGAATTGGATGGTCTCGAAATGTTGTCCTTCCACGCCCAAACACGGGGGCAGTAAGATGGTGAATAGTTCTGGAGCCCAGGGGTCTTCCATCCAGGGTGATAACAGTGAGGGGGTGATCTGGATGGGTATGGGGAATCTTGAGCTGTTTAGCTAAACCCAGATCCATGAAGTTACCATCGGCCCCAGAATCCACCAGGGCCTTAAGATCATGTTGTTGATTGCCCCAGAAAAGGGAAGATGCCAGCAGGACCCTAGAAACAGTGGGGCCGGGAGGGACGGTTACGCTCATCTCAGGGCCCTCCGTCCTGGACGAGCCCTGGCTTTTCCCACCAACTCTGGACAAGACGAGCTAAAGTGGCCCGGTTCCCCACAATAGAGGCAAGATCCCTCTCTCATTCGGCGATCACGTTCAGGCTGCGAGAGGCGAGCTACTCCCAACTGCATGGGCTCCTCTGGAGCAGTCAAAGATGGACTCGGGATGGCTCGGATGCTCTCGGATGGCTTCGAAGCAGGGAAGTCTCTTGTTTCCGGAAGTGGGGTGAAAAAGGAGCGGCGTTCTCTTCGCCTCTCATGGAGACGATTATCCACTCAAATGGACATATCAAAGAGAGACTCCAAATCACTCACCGAATCTCTGGAAGCCAGTTCGTCCTTGATTTCATCCATGAGACCGTGGCGAAAAGTGGCGATGAGCGTTTCCGAATTCCATTGGCTCTCCGCCGCGAGAGTGCGAAACTCAATGGCGAAGTCCGCAACGCTACGAGCCCCCTGGCGAAGCCGAAGCAGTTTGTTAGATGCCTCTCTCCCACTGACAGGATGATCAAAGACCTTTCTCATTTCCTCAGTGAAAAGTTGGTAGTTTGAACATGCCGGAGTTTGCTGTTCCCAGATGGCCGTAGCCCAGGTAAGTGCTTTGCCGGTGAATAGCGAAACGATGTAGGCTACTCGGGAACGGTCAGTGGGAAACAATGAACCTTGCAGCTCGAAATCCAGGGAACACTGGGTTAGAAAGCCTCGACATTCTCCCGGGTTACCGTCATAGCGCTCGGGTGCAGGTAATCGGGGTTCTTTCAGAGGGGGAAGCGAAACCGAAGGAGCGGGTAACGGTGCTGGAGTAGCTTGGGTCGCCTGACTCTGGCTCTGATGGAAAGCAATGACGAGGGCCTCCAGCTGTGTCTGGCTTCGGGAGAACGACGTGGCGAAGCACCGTAGTTCATCCAAGATCAGTTGTAGATGTTCAAAGACTCGTCGTGGCCATTGGTCCCTCTCTGCTGGGTCCATGTTTGGCTCAGTCTTGCTGTGACGAGTGGCACTGGGTGAACCCAACTGCAGGAAGGCAAACTCAGGCAGAGGATAGGTTGCAAACACAAAGATAGACTTTACTAGAAACAAACATAAGAAGTCACACAACACCAGGTTATAGTCCAACAGCTTTATTTGAAATCACAAGCTTTCGGAGCGCTGCTCCTTCGTCAGGTGAAGTGGAGAAATGCATAAAGACACAGCTTATATAGTCAGAGAATCATGTCAGATGTTTACAGGTAATGTTTCCAACTGCCATTTATCACACCTCGGCAGAGAGATAATCACAGCAATCAAAGGTGTGAATGGTGTCCAACAGGTCAGTCAGGAAAACATTACATCAAAGAACAATGAGGTGGGGTCACAAGGGGTCAAATATTGCAGATGCTGGGGTCTGTATGAAAAACAAAAAAACAGACAAAAAACATTTTTTTTGCTGGAAATCACAGCAGGTCTGGCCGCATCTGTGTAGAGTGCATCTGCCATGCTTCTGCCCAATCACCCAACCTGTCCAAATCATACTGGAGTTTCTCAGCATCCTCCTCACAGCACACACGCCCACCCAGCTTTGTGTCGTCTGCAAACTTGTGCTCTGCTATTACATCTTTTATAATGGACTCTAGCATTTTCCCCACTACCGATGTCAGGCTTACCGGTCTGTAATTCCCCATTTTCTCTCTACCACCTTTTTTGAACAGTGGGGTAACATTAGCTACCCGCCAATCCATGGGTACTGTTCCAGAGTCTATCGAATTTTGGAAGATGACCAGCATTGCATCTACTATTTCTAGGGCCACTTCCTTAAGTACCCTAGGATGTAGATTATCAGGCCCTGGGGATTTATCGGCCTTCAATCCCGTCAATTTCTCTAACACCATTTCCCTACAAATACTGATTTCTATCGGTTCCTCCCTTTCATTAGACCCTATGTTCCCCGACATCTCTGCGAGGTTATTTGTGTCCTTTTTGAAGACAGAACCAAAGTATGTATTTAATTGGTCTGCCATTTCTTTGTTCCCCATTATAAATTCCCCTGATTCTGATTGCAAGGGACCTACACTTGACTTCACCAATCTTTTTCTCTTCACATATCTATAAAAGCTTTTACAGTCAGTTTTTATGTTCCCTGAAAGCTTACTCTCATATTCTATTTTCCCCCTCTTAATTAATCCCTTTGTCCTCCTTTGTTGAATCCTAAACTGCTCCCAATCCTTAGGTTTACTGCTTTTTCTGGCCAATTTATATGTCCTCTCCTTGGATCTTATGCTATCCCTAATTTCCCTTGTTAGCCACGGTTGAGTCACCTTTTTTGTTTTATTTTTATGCCAAACTGAGATGAACAAATTCTGTAGTTCATCCATGCAATCTTTGAATGTTTGCCATTGCCTATCCACCGTCAACCCTTTGAGTGACATTCCCCAATTAATCCTACCCAACTCGCGCCTCATACCATCGTAGTTTCCTTTATTTAAATTCAGGACCCTAGTCTCTGAGTCAACTACTTCACTCTCCATCTTAATGAAGAATTCTATCATATTATGATCACTCCGACCACTACTCTCTCCCTTCCTCCAGTCCGAAAAATAACCGTTCACCACTGCTCTCTGTTTTCTGCCACTTAGCCAATTTCGGATCCATGCTGCCACTTTTATTCCCTTTTATTCCATGGGCTTCAACTTTGTTGGCAAGCCTATTATATGGCACTTTGTCAAATGCCTTTTGGAAATCCATGTACACCATGCCAACCGCATTGCCCTCATCAACCTTCTCTGTTACCTCATCAAAAAACTCGCTCAAGTTGGTTAAACACGATTTGCCTTTAACAAATCTGTGCTGGCTTTCCTTAGTTTATCCACACTTGTCCAAGTGACTGTTAATTTTGTCCCTGATTATTGTTTCTAAAATTATCCCCACTACCGAGGTTAAACTGACTGGCCTGTAGTTGCCGGGTTTATCTTTACACCCTTTTTTGAACAAAGGTGTAACATTTGCAATTCTCCAGTTCTCTGGCACCACCCCTGTTTCTAAGGTGGATTGGAAGATTATGGCCAGTACCTCCGCGATTTCTTCCTTCACTTTCCTCAGTGTCCTGGGATGCATCCCATCTGGTCCTGGTGACTTATCTACTTTAAGTACAGCCAGCCTTTCTAGTACCTCCTCTATATCAATTTTTATCCCATCCAGTATCTCCTCTACCTCCTCCTTCACTATGTCTTATGGCAGCATCTTCTTCCTTGCAAAGTGCTCATATAGCACCTCAGCCATACCCTCCGTTTCCATGCATAGGTCTCCTTTTTGGTCCCTAATTAGCCCCACCTCTCCTCTTATTACCTGTTTACTATTTATATGCCTATAGAACACTTTTGGATTACCTTTTATGTTGGCTGCCATTCTATACTCATACCCTCTCTTTACCTCTCTTGTTTTCTTTTTCACTTCTCCTCTGAACTTTCTATATTTAGCCTGATTCTCAGATGTATTCTCGACCTGACATCTGTCATACACGCTCTTTTTCTGCTTCGTCTTACTCTCTATCTCTTTCGTTATCCAAGGTGTTCTGACTTTAGTTGCCCTACCTTTCCCTCTAGTGGGAATGTACCTCAACTGTACCCGAACGATTTCCTTTTTAAAGGCAGCCCATTGTTCAATTACAGTTTTGCCTGCCAATCTTTGATTCCAATTTACCCGGGCCAGATCCATTCTCATCCCTCTGAAATTGGCCTTCCTCCAATTAAGTATTTTTACTCTAGATTGCTCCCTGCCCTTTTCCATAGCTAATCTAAAACTTATGATACTATGATCACTGTTCCCTAAATGTTCACCTACTGACACTTGCTCCACTTGGCCTACCTCGGTCCCCAGAACCAGATCCAGCACTCCCAGTGACATGCGCGAGTGAGTATAGAAATAGGAGGATAGAGCAGCTGAATGCGTAGCTGGAGAGATGGTGCAGGAGAGAGGGCTTCAGATTCCTGGGGCATTGGGGCCAGTTCTGGGGAGGTGGGACCTGTACAGGTCTGATGGGTTGCACCTCAACAGAGCCAGTACCAACACCCTTGCGGGGAGGTTTGTTGGTGCTGTTGGGGAGGGTTTAAACTGGGGAGCCTGCAGCTCACCAACCTTGTTTACTATGCTTCATGCGTTCACATACATACACTGTAAACCTATTTTAGACCATCCTGTGTTCTCTCTTAATCAGACCCCACCTAATACCTTACTATTTCTTACTTTAGTGCTATCCGTCTCGCCCAATCCTTTGTGCCCTTTGTTTCTCCTCGTTGGGTTGGAAACATACTGATCAAGAAAGTTCTCCTGAACACACTTCAGAAATTCTTCCCCCTCTCTGCCCTTTATGCTATTACTATCTCAGTCTATATTAGGATAGTTGAAGTTCCCCATTATCACTACTCTATAGTTCTTGCATCTCTCTGTAATTTCTCTGCAAATTTGCTCCTCCATATTTTACCCACTAGTTGGTGGCCTATAGAATACACTTAGTAGTGTAATGGCACCTCTATTATTTCTTAACTTTAGCCATACAGATTCTGTCCTTGACCCCTCCAGGACATCCTCTCTCTCCAGCATTGTAACATTCTCCTTAACCAATACTGCCACACCACCTCCTATCTTTCCTGAACACCTTATATCCAGGAATATTTAATACCCAATCCTGTCCTTTTTTGAGCCAGGTCTCCGTTATTGCCATGACATCATATTCCCATGAGGCTATTTGCATCTGCAGCTCACCAACCTTGTTTACTATGCTTCGTTCGTTCACATACATACACTGTAAACACATCCTGTGTTCTCTCTTAGTCTGACCCCACCAAATACCTTACTATTTCTTACTTTAATGCTATCCATCTCTCCCAATCCTTTGTGCCCTTTCTTTCCCCTTTCTAATGCTACATCCTTGTACCCATCCCCCTGCCAACTTAGTTTAAACCCTCCCCAATAGCACCAGCAAACATCCCCGTGAGGGTATTGGTACCGACTCTGTTGAGGTACCACCGCCACAGAACTGGCCCCAATGCCCCAGGAATCTGAAGCCCTCCCTCCTGCACCAGCTCGCCAGCTATGCATTCAGCTGCTCTATCCTCCTACTTCTATACTCACTCGTGCATGGCACTGGGAGTAATCCAGAGATTACTACCTTTGAGCTCCTGCTTTTTAATATCTTTCCTGGCTCCCTGAAATCTGCCTGCAGGACCTCATCCCTCTTTCTACCTATGTCGTTGGTACTGATATAGACCACGACCTCTGGCTGTTCACCCTCCCCCCCTCAGAATGTTCTGCAGCCGCTTGGTGACATCCTTAACCCTTGCACCAGGGAGGCAGCACAGAATCCTGGAGTCACATCTGTGGCTCTGCTCCCCTAACTATCGAATCTCCTGCCACTATTGATTTCCCTATCTTCCTACTGCTGCCCTGTACAGCTGAGCCACCCGTGGTGCTGTAGACTTGGCTCTGGCTGCACTCCCCAGAGGAACCATCGCACTCACCACTACTCTGAAACCC
The DNA here is from genome assembly GCF_052327205.1 of Somniosus microcephalus. NCBI lineage: Eukaryota > Metazoa > Chordata > Chondrichthyes > Squaliformes > Somniosidae > Somniosus > Somniosus microcephalus. The sequence continues at coordinate 120,844,460 of NC_140987.1, read as the reverse complement.
AAAGCTTGGGCTGCTCCAGCTAACGACACTTCCTGCACACGTGGTTGTCCAGGACATGGGAAGCATCCTGGATTTCCCACATGGCACAGGATGCGCATTCCGCGGGACTGAGCTGCCCTGCCATGTCTTTATTTGTTCGACTATTAACTAACTTTACAGAAACTTAATTCAAGTTATGAATATAATTTATTATTGACAGCTACTAATTTAATATAGTATTAACAGTTATTAATTTAATGTAGTATTAACAGTTACTAATCTCCAAGCTCCTGTTTTATTCCTAACCAGCTATTTAACCCTGGCCCCTAACTTGAAGAGCCCCTCTCTGACCGCGCACTTTAGCAGAACCTAATAGAAATAAACTAAAAACTTTTAAAAAACACTCACCAGCTACTCACCAATCAGCTCCTTCCATTGTGCTGACGTCACTTTAGGTTTTTTACTCTGACGTCACTCTTTCAAATTCTGCGTGTGTTGAGTTGCTCCGCTCTTGCCGCGCTCTTTATCCCCGCTCAGCTCTCAATCCGCTCCCGCTCAGGTCCGCTCCTTCTGGTCTTGGGCCTGCTCTCACTGCGCTCTTTATCCCCGCTCAGCTCTCGCTCCGCTCCCGCTCAGGCCTGCTCCTTCTGGGGTGAGGAGATTGTCCTATGAGGAGAGATTGAGTAGACTAGGCCTATATTCTATAGACTTCAGAAGAATGAGAGGTGGACTCATTGAAACATATAAAATTCTTAAACGGCTTGACAGGGTAGATGCAGGGAGGATATTTCCCCTGGCTGGCGAGTCTAGAACTAGGGGTCACAGTCTTAGAATAAGGGGTCGGCCATTTAGGACTGAGATGAGGAAAAATTTCTTCACTCAAGGGGTTGTGAATCTTTGGAATTCTCTACTCCAGAGAGCTGTGGATGCTCAGTCATTGAGTATATTCAAGACAGAGGTTGATAGATTTTTGGACACTAAGGGCTGGATTTTCCCAGCCCTGAGGAGGCGGGTTTGGAGGCGGGACTGCTGGGAAAATGGGAAAACTTGGGAGCGGGTCCCAACCCGCCTCCGGACCATCTACCCGGGAGACGGGTCCCCGACTAGCACAGGGACCCGTCTCCTAGCAGCGGGAAGGGGATTAGAGCCAATTAATTGCCTGTTAACAGGTAGTTAATAGGCAGTTGAGAGGCTTTTCACCATTTTCCACCTGCTGATGCAGGCTTCCTGACGGCGGGAAACCCTGCCAAGGTCAGCGAGGTGAGCTGTGGGTCTGCTGCAGCGTAAGTGTGCAAATGACAGCTGCAGAGGTAATGTGATGGGTGCAATGGTGCACAGATAAGTATGACAGGTGAGAGAATGTAGTGAGAAATATTTTTATTCTGTTTATATGTATCTGCAGGTGACAAGATTTGATGTTTCTGTGAAGCCTCATCTGATCGGGAGAATTGACAGATGGCTCCTGCAATCTCACATGCAATTGTCATCTGTTTTCTCCTAAGGAGAGAGTCATTGGTGCACCTGGGTGCAAGGGCTCCCCTTTGGACAGTGATTGTCAATGTTTGACAGCACCTCAATGCTGTCAAACACTGACAATTCATCTGTCAAAAAAATTATGGGGCCTGTCCCTTTAAGAAAACTGGCAGATGAAGCGTCATGCACTGACGTCATCTGACACCGGCTTTCCTTTAATTGGCCGGCAAGCCCACAGGGCGGGCTTAACAAGGCCAATCAAGGGAAATAGCGTCTGTTCGTCAGACGCCGCTAGGGGCGAGACTAGAACCCGGAAACCAGTAGTCCCGCTCCCAACGCACCTCCTCAGGTAAGATCGCGGCCATAGGGAATCGAGGGAAATGGGATAGTGTGGGAAGGTGGAGTTGAGGTAGAAGATCAGCCCTAATCTTATTGAATGGCGGCGGTGGCTCAAAGGGCCAAGTACTCCTGCTCCTATTTCTTATGTTCTTATATTCTTATGTTCTTATCTGAGTAAAGTTCCTAGGAAAACAGACAGAGAAGCCTTTCTTAGATTACGTCAGCCAGTGATCCCGTAACTCCATGAGATCGTCCTTGTCTTCAAAAGCGACAGAATAACACTACATTAGACCTTGATTTGGTCTGTAACAGCCAAACAAGTTTAATAAACAGCACAAGACCAAGGAAATAGTGAGTTAATAAAATATGCTAGGCCTGAAATTTGTGGCCCTAGGAGGGCAATATAGGGATGTGTGCCAGGCAGATGGGCTGGAATTTGAGGCAGGACACAATTTTCTCAGGTCTCCATTATTTGAAGGTGGATTTTTTGAAGAAGGGGCAATGATGATGGTTTTGAAAGGCAGAGCAGCGGTTTTTGAGTAAAAGAAGCCATTGACAAGGTCAGTTAGCATGGAGACCAGGAGGAGAAGTTGAGTGGTATGTAATTGAGTGCGAAGAGAATCAAAATAGCAGTAGGTGCGTCTCATTGAGGAGATGTGTGTGGAGTGGGCATGAGGAGACATGGGAAAGAAACTGCATAGTGACAGGGGATCAGGGTTAGAGTGAATGGGAGATTTGGAGAGGTCCAGAGTGGGGGGTGAGAAGAAGGAGAGATACTGGTACAGGCAGCTACATGGATGGTGTCAATCTTACAGGCAAAAGATTCCGTGAGCTTGTTACACTTGGTGTTGGAGATGAAGGTGGAAGAGGCGGTGGAAAGAGGTTGAGGAAGTAGTTGATCATGAAAAAAAAGAAACCTTGGGTTGGTATGAGCTGAAGAGAGCAAGGCACCGTAATGCATGCCGTGGTTGACTCTATCAGGGTTTTTTTGAGCTGCCAGCTTTATCCAGCTGTTGGTCAGCCTTTGCTAGTTTCCAGGCAGACATCCGAGCTAAGTCTGTCCATAACTGAGCCTCACTAAGGACTCAACTTATTCACAGAACTGAGTGGACAACTGTTAAAAACCAAATTAATGATAAATGTTATAGGAGAGGCTAAATTCCCGCCTTAATGTAGCTGGACCTCAGTATTAAGACCAATGTTCTATATTGAATAGGATTTGATTTTTAACTCATGAACAAAAACATCCAGACTCCTGTGCTGATTAGAGACTGGGAGGGGGAGGGGGCATGTTGATATGTTACAAGATGCCTGAACCCAAGAGACCTCAGTAATGCCTGGAATGTGGAAAATTTCCTCAAAGCTCGTGTGGATCAGATTGCATGTGTTTTTACAACAATTAAGAAAAATGTGAAATATATATTCTGGAGATATTTTAGAATGATAACTTATGTTTCTCTCTAAAAAGAAATCAGCAGTGAATAGCTACTTGCAATGTACTCTCTCCATGAAGGGAAAAATAAAACATTGAAGTGAACGCAAGTTATTTTCACTTGCATCAAATGTATGGCCATGGGTGGGGGATGGTTCTTTGACTCACGGATTATATATCTTAAAATATAATAAAATTCTGTAATTAGCACTGAAGTATAACTAGCCTAGAGTTGAATCATCAATTAAATAGTCATTAATTTTCTTAACCTTTTGACCTGCTGCACAAAGCGAATGATGTAACTGATTGGAATCCAGTCATGTACAGATTTTGTCACAACCACTGGATGAGCATTGATCAGACTATGAAAAATGAACAGTCAGTCGCTGCAGGCAGCTAAGACCGTGCCCCAATTCTGATTCAAAATTACTCTCAGCCACTTGAATGAGTTCAAGTATTCCTGCCGTCTTACTATCTGGTGATCTGGTTGCACATTCTTGGGACTTTTCTTTTTTCCGTTATGCCACAAATGAATGTCTGGACAAAAATTTGTTTAACATCTTACAGCTGAAAGCATTTTAAAATAAGCAACCGTAAGCCAAAATAAAGTACCAAAATGGCAGTACTTTTTTTAAGTTAACATTTATTTACTTTGAAATGAATAATTAGCACAAGAGGCATTATTGAAGTTCCCATCTATAGTCTGATAAATTCCCTTTACTTTTCAAAGGTGGAACTGGTATGGAATCAAGTTCTACTGTGAGGCTACATTCCTGAGTCAGGAATGACCTGCTGTGCAAAACTCCATTCAAATTCACTCACATTGCTCACTAAAGCACATTTGTGTGTAGTGTGAACTATTGCAATTTTTTTCTTTATGTTTGGTTTTGAATTGAGGTTTAAAATTTTTATAGGAAAAGCTCTCCTGATTGCCTAGTAGATAAATGCACCGCCTGATCTGGTATTGAGCCATTGAGAGCAGGAAAGTCCCAGCTTGGATCCTTGATCTGTGCTGTGTTAGTTGATCACAGTCTGGGAAGTCATTTGGGATCTGGGAAAAATCAGCCAGGAGTCCTGATTGTTATCTTGTAACCTCTGCTAGAAAGCCCACATGTGAATACCAGGTGAGGACAGAATCAGCCTTGGATCTGATACCCTCTATGGCTAAGTAACCTCACACTCATTCTCTGGGCTCTCACAGGCAGGATGGCCATTTGGAAAAGGTATTAAAAATGTGTAGGAACCAGACAGAAATGTCAGGCAGCGACTTCAGCACTGGAGATGAGAATATTGGAAAATTGAACATCCTTTTGGGTCACATGATCAGTGTTGTACCCCTTAACCTTGCCATCTCCTCCTCATCCTTTAAACTTACTGGAATCAAATATTTTGTATCTAGAAACATCACTTGTCTGGTCCCTGTAATTCCAGAAGATGGTAACATTAAATCTAGGTACTGTGAAGTAAAGCCATGTTTGAACTTCCATATAAATGATAGCACAGACTGCATTAGCCTTCCTTACATGCAGTTTGAACTGATGCTAACCTTTTCTTATGAGCCAGCTGTGCTCAATAATATCATGAGCTCAAAGCACAAAGAAGCACTAAAACAACCCACTTAACCTGCCTTCAAGGTGATTAAGGAGAGCAACAATCTTCAGCCATTCAGATGCCAAGGGTCACAGCACACATTCAACCCTCGAGGTAGAGACAAAATGTAAGATACTAAAATAAGTTCCCTCAGGCTATCTCTTTGTCATTACTACTTTACCCAAGTTATTCAAAAAAGGAAGTGTGAGCTAATGAACAGTTTATTTTTAGCAAGTTTTCAGGCATTTTCTTACCTTTTTTAGTCTAAATTTATTAAATCTATATAGATTGTATTTTGGTTTAGGTTTGTTTTTTTCTGATCCCAGATCGCTGCTGTTTTACAGCCTATTATCTGACATCAAATACTCCATATTTCTCAAGCCAGGTGTTACAAATCCTCTTATCAAATTTAATCTCCAGCCATCAACCTTTGACACGAGAGATAATTTTTGCCCCCAGGTTTAGCCTCCTCTGCTAAAACAGTCATTATTCTTACAATATGTCCTGTCGAGAAAGTTTACGGATAAATAAGCTTGTGCCAGATATTTTGAACCATATCATCCATGTGTCCTCAATTGTCTTCATCACAACTCATACAGGGACATTGGTGCAATGATTAAGAGCTTAAACATATACCAACCTTATAGCCCCTCCGGATATAGGTAAGAGATAATCTTTACGGTACAAATTATTGCAGCAACAATAGCAAAATGTTGTGATTGGTCAGAGGGATGACCAAAAATCTAATTTGCAATGTCAAGCATAGAATTAACTGAAAACGTTATTGAAATTTGCACTTGAACAATATCTATTAGCTGAACAACATATTGCTTTAAAAAATAATCATCATTTGTCGTCACTGCCTCAGAAAGCCTCAAATGCTAAATACTTGGATCTTTCACAAGCAATTGACTATATATTTGTTTATCAAGAGATACTAAAGGAACTTTGTAAATTATTATATTAAAAACATTCACCGATGAACAGTTGAAATCAGCCATCTGAGAATTTTAAATGACCCCAGAATCTTCACCAATCAGATGAATCACATTTTTAATATCATCTTTCTTTTTTCCTTGCAACTTTACCACAAGTGTTGTCAGACATCAGGAAAGAGCAGGATCAGGCATGGCTGTAATGCTCCCTGAGGTCAAATACCCGACTAACACTCATTGCCAAGGCTCAGCAACTTTAGGAAAGCAGTGGCAGAAAATGAAAAAAAAATCATTGCATTTTTCTATTCTTTGAAAGGAACTGTGGAAAACTTACAAGAAATCATGCTTTTCTTTTATTCATTCCCGGGATGTCGGCGACATTGGCAAAGCCAAGATTTATTGCCCATCCCTAATTGCCCTTGAGAGAAGGTGGTGGTGAGCTGCCTTCTTGGAGAGAAGGCAGGGACAGGGTACTGAATTTGGATGATCAGCCATAATCTCATTGAATGGCGGAGCAGGCTCGAGGGGCCGAATGGCCTACACCTGCCCCTATCTTCTATGTTTCTATGTTTCTATGTTGAACTGCTGCAAGCCATATGGTGAAGGTACTTCCATAGTGCCACTAGGTAAGGAATTCCAGCGATTTTAACCCAGCGACGATGAAGGATCGGCGAGATATTTCCAAGTCAGGATGGGGTGTGACTCGGAGGGGAACTTGGATGTGGTGGTGTTCCCATGTGCCTGCTGCCCTCGTCCTTCTAGGTGGTAGAGTGGCTCAGCAGCACCACTACTGACCGAGTTGGCTGAGTCCTGAAGGATATTGCTCCCAGACTGGGCTTGTGGCACGTGGTGAGAGAACCAACACGAGGGAAAAAACAACTTCACCTCGTCCTCCCCAATCTACCTCTCACAGATATATCTGTCCATGACAGTATTGGTAGGAGTGACCACCAATGTTCCCTGTAATTTTTTTTGGCCCTGCACGGCCCCCTTTGTGTTGTGTGGCACTACCATGGTGCTAAATGGGATAGGTTCATGGTCACCATGAATGACACTAGCTTTTTTAAACTCCAGAATTATTTAATCAACTGCCATAGAGTCATACGGCACAGAAGGAGGCCATTCAGCCCATCGAATCCATGCCGGCCCTCTGTAGAACAATCCAGTCAGTCCCATTCCCCCGCTCTATCCCCGTAGCCCTGCAAGTTTATTTCCCTCAAGTGCCTATCCAGTCTCCCCTTGAAAACATTGAGTGTCTCCGCTTCCGCCGCTTCCATCAGCAGCGAATTCCAGGTCCTCACCACGCGCTGCATAAAAAAAATTTTCCTCACATTCTCCCTTGTATCTCTTGCCCAAAACCTTAAAGCTGTGTCCCCTAGTCCTTGTACCATCAACTAGTAGGAACAGCCTTTCTCTGTCTAGCCTATCCAAACCCGTCATAATCTTGTACACCTCTATCAAATCACCCCACAACCTCCTTTGATCTAATGAAAACAAATCCCGCTTCTCCAACCTGTCCTTGTAGCTAAGATCCCTCATCCATGGAACCATTCTGGTAAATCTCCTCTGCACCCTCTCAAGGGCCTTCACATCCTTCCTAAAGTGTGGTGTCCAAAAATGGACGCAATACTCCAGCTGTGGCCTAACCAGCGCTTTATAAAGGTTCAGCATAATTTCTCTACTTTTGTACTCAATACCTCTATTTATGAAGCCCAAGATCCCATATGCTTTGTTAACCACTCTCTCAATATGTCCTGCCACCTTCAGGGACCTATACACATTAACTCCCAGGTCCCTTTGTCCCTGAACACTCTTTAAAACTGTGCCATTAAGTATATATTGTCTCCCCCTGTTCCTTCAGCCAAAATGCATCACCTCACACTTCTCTCTATTAAATTCTATCTGCCACTTGTCTGCCCATTCTGCTAGCCTTTCTATGTCCTGCTGCAGTCGATTGGTATCATCCTCACTGTTTGCCACAACCCCAAGTTTGGTGTCATTGGCAAATTTAGAAATTCTACTCTGTATTCCAATATCCAGGTCATTTATATATATATCAAAAAAAGCAGTGGCCCCAGCACTGGCCCTTGGGGACCACCACTGTCTACCATCCTCCACTCTAAAAAACAGCCATTTACCACAACTCGCTGCTTTCTGTCCTTAAGCCAATTCCTTATCCAAGCTGCCACTGACCTACCTATTCCAAGAGCCTCAATTTTGTTAACCAGCCTTCTGTGTGGTACTTTGTCAAACACCTTCCGAAAATCCAGGTAGACAACATCCATTGCATTCCCTTCATCAATCCTTCCTGTGACTTCACCAAAAAATTCAATTAGATTAGTCAAACACAATCTGCCTTTTACAAACCCATGTTGGCTCTCCTTAATTAGCTTAAACCTCTCCAAGTGCCTGTTAATTTTTTCCTTGATTATTGTTTCTAAAACTTTACCCACCACTGATGTTAAACTGACTGGCCTGTAATTACTAGGATTGTCCTTACACCCTTTCTTGAACAATGGTGTCACATTTGCCACTTTCCAATCCTCAGGCACCTCCCCCGCATCTAGGGAAGATTGGAAAATTATGGCAAGCCCTTCTGCTATCTCCTCCCACAATTCCATCAACCTGGAATGCAAGCCATCTGGACCAGGTGACTTGTCCACTCTAAGCATACCCTGCCTTTCCAGTACGTCCTGTCTATCAATTTTCACCCCTTCCATTGCTTCTGCCTTTTCCACTTCTACCAATATTTTGTCAGCCTCCACCTCCTTAGTAAACACCGATACTCATTGAGTATTCTAGCCTTGCCCTGCACCTCGAAGCATTTATCACCTTTTTTGTCTCTAATAGGCCTCACCTCACACTATCGGATTACCTGTTTACATGGCGGTAGAAGATTTTTACATTCCCTTTTAAGGTGGGATTTGAACCCATGTCCCACAGCTTATTAGTCCAGGCCTCCAGATTACTAGTCCAGTAACATAACCACGATGCTATCGTACGCCTCAGGATATTTTGAGACAAAAAGCAACAGTCGGTTGATATAAGAATATTGCCCAAAAATTTGCTGTCAATATAACGGTGAGGCGAATAGCGCTTGCTGTTATTTATGCGCAAATGCCACAGCAACTTCAGGCGAGGGCAGATGCACGATTAAACGCAGAAATTGAAATGTTGTCAGAGATGTGCAACTCCCCCGTTAGCTTCGCAAAAAGGTTATTAAACAAAATTAGGGCTCGTGGGGTTGGGAGTAATATACCAGCATGGATTGAGGATTGGTTAACGGACAGAAAACAGAGAGTAGGGATAAACAGGTCATTTTCGGGTTGGCAGGCTGTAACTAGTGGGGTACCGCAAGGATCAGTGCTTGGGCCCCAGCTATTCACAATCTACATCAATGATTTGGATGAGGGGACCAAATGTAATATATCCAAGTTTGCTGCTGATACAAAGCTAGGTGGTAATATAAGTCGTGAGGAGGATGCAAGGAAGCTTCAAGGGAATATAGACAGGTTAAGTGAGTGGGCAAGAACATGACAAATGGAATATAATGTGGAGAAATGTGAAGTTATCCACTTTGGTAGGAAAAATAGAAAAGCAGAGTATTTTTTAAATGGTGAGAGATTAGGAAATGTTGGTGTTCAGCGGGACCTGGGTGTCCTTGTACATGAATCACTGAAAGTTAACATGCAGGTACAGCAAGCAATTAGGAAAGCAAATGATATGTTGGCCTTTATTACAAGAGAATTTGAGTATAAGAGTAAAAACGTCTTACTGCAACTATATAGGGCCCTAGTGAGACCACACCTGGAGTATTGTGTACAGTTTTGGTCTCCTTACCTAAGGAAGGATATACTTGTCACAGAGGGAGTGCATTGAAAGTTCACCAGACTGGTTCCTGGGATGGGGGAATTGACCTATGAGGACAGATTGAGTAGACTAGGCTTATATTCTTTAGAGTTTAGAGGAATGAGAGGTGATCTCATTGAAACATGCAAAATTATTACAGGGCTTGACAGGGTAGACGCAGGGAAGATATTTTCCCTGGCTGGGAAGTCTAGAGCCAGGGATCACAGTCTCAGAATAAAGGGTTGGCCGTTATAAAGGATGTAATAGCAGAGCACTTGGAAAAAAGTGACTGGATCGGACAAAGTCAACATGGCTTTACAAAAGGTAAATCGTGCTTGACTAATCTACTGGAATTTTTTGAGGATGTAACTGGTAAAATAGATAAGGGAGAACCAGTGGATGTGGTGTATTTGGATTTTCAAAAGGCTTTCAATAAGGTCCCGCATAAGAGATTAGCGTGTAAAATTAAGGCACATGGAATTGGGGGCAAGGTATTGACTTGGATAGAGAGCTGGTTGGCAGACAGAAAGCAAAGAGTTGGAATAAATGGCTCTTTTTCCGAGTGGCAGGCAGTGACTAGTGGGGTACCGCAGGGATCGGTCCTTGGACCCCAGCTATTCACAATATATATTAATGATCTGGACGAGGGAACTAGATGTAATATCTCCAAGTTTGCAGACGACACAAAGCTGGGTGGGCGTGTGTGCTGTGAGGAGGATGCAGAGAAACTCCAGTATGATTTGGACAGGTTGGGTGATTGGGCAGAAGCATGGCAGATGCAATATAATGTGAATAAATGCGAGGTTATCCACTTTGGTGTCAAAAACAGGAACGCAGATTATTAACTAAATGGCAATAGATTGGGAGAAGGGGAAGTGCAACGAGGCCTGGGCGTCCTTGTGCACCAGTCGCTGAAAGTAAGCATGCAGGTGCAGCAGGCGGTTAAGAAGGCAAATGGTATGTTGGCCTTCGTAGCGAGAGGGTTTGAGTACAGGAACAAGGATGTCTTGCTGCAGTTGTACAGGGCCTTGGTGAGGCCACATCTTGAGTATTGTGTGCAGTTTTGGTCACCTTATCTGAGGAAGGATGTTCTTGCCATGGAAGGAGTGCAGTGAAGATTCACCAGGCTGATACCTAGGATGGCATGAATGATGTATGAGGAGAGATTGGGTCGATTGGGCTTGTACTTGCTGGAGTTTAGAAGAATGAGAGCGGATCTCATCGAAACTTATAAAATTCTAACAGGACTAGACAGACTAGATGCTGGAAGGATGTTCCCGATGGTCGGGGAGTCCAGAACCAGGGGTCACAGTCTAAGGATAAGGGGTAGGCCATTTAGGACAGATGAGGAGGAATTTCTTCACCCAGAGAGTGGTGAACCTGTGGAATTCTCTGCCAAAGAAGGCAGTAGAGGCCAATTCATTAAATATATTCAAGAAGGAGTTGGATATATTTCTGAAGACTAAAGGGATCAAGGGATAAGGAGAGAAGGCAGGAACAGGGTACTGAATTTGGATGATCAGCCATGATCGCATTGAATGGCGGAGCAGGCTCGAGGGGCCGAATGGCCTACTCCTGCTCCTATCTTCTCTGTTTCTATGAGATTAGGAGAAATTTCTTCACGCGGAGGGTGGTGAATCTTTGGAATTCTCCAACCCAGAGGGCTGTGGAGGCTCAGTCATTAAGTATATTCAAGATAGAGATCGACAGATTTTTGAATAATAAGGGAATCAAGGGTTATGGGGATAGTGCAGGAAAGTGGAGATGAGGTAGAAAATCAGCCATGATCTTATTGAATGGCGGAGCAGGCTCGAAGGGTCAAATGGCCTACTCCTGCTCCTACTTCTTATGTTTTGTTGTTCTTAAACAGCATCTTGTTGACTGGCTGCCCATTCAAATGCATTGAACGGTGTTGAGTTCCTGTACTGTAGATACAACGTAAACTCACTACAGAAAGTTAAATCAAGTCATTTCAAATCTAACAACGTGGTAAGTGCTAATTACTTCCAGTCAACCTCGCTGGCACTGAAAATTAACTATTACAAGTGTGAAGTCTCATTCCTTCAGGTTTTAATAGATGTTGGAGAATTAAAAAAAAATATTTTTCTTTCTGTCTCTATTTTCTCTCTCTTAATCCAATCTTTCTTTCCCTCCTTATTTCTCTTTGAGTATCTGATTTGGCATTGAATTCACCCACTCTAACTTACACTTCCTTCTCAGTCCTTGTGCTGTTAATTACACAATCCTTCAATCTGATTGGTTAAAGAGATACACAGTTGCTTGACCTGATCACGCAGATCCCAGATGTCCTGTAGAGGGCCCCACGCCGTCTCTATCTTTCACTTCCAGCAACTTGCAGCATAAAATATCATCAACATTAAACGGACACGGGCAAGTCTAACTAACAGCTATTCGTTGATGGGTTCGTTGATGGCTGCAGCAAATTTTGGGCCAATGATCTAGCCCACCATTTTAAAGCGTATTGTACTAGTATATGCTTTTTAATTCCCTGAGATGGATCAGAGAATGTCCCAATATTGTATTAACCTAATTTCTCTGATAATTAAAAAATCAAGCATTCTGGTAGAAGAAAGCCTAATGAATGAGCAGAAGTGATTGAGAAAAGGTAAGGTTAAATTAACACTTGAAGCCAAAAATAAAATTTGTCAAGAGTTTGGTATTAGGTTAATGCACTTCCTTCACGCCAAAGAAATATACTGTCCAGAAAAGGCAATACAATTTGAAGAAAAGGTTGAGGAAAAAATTCCCAGAAATGCCAGAGCCTCCAAGGTCAGGAAAGAACAGTGAGAGAGGGTTAGAGCAAGGGGAATGATGGAAGCACTCAAGCAAGGAAAGTTTAACTGGCCACAACTGGATTTATTAGAAGCCCATAACAGGACCAGGGTACCACACAGTTCCAGATTAACCAGCAGGTCCGGTAACAGCCATAGGCCTGGGCCAAGAAACTGCAGCTACTGCAAGACATCTATGTCCATGCAGGGAACCAGAATAATGCAGCTTCTCCTTCCCCATTGGATTGATAACGGCCAACTTTAATTTTACTTTTTCCCTGATCTAATCTATTTTTTTCTGTGCCATATTTTCCTAAAACCTACTTTAAACACTTCTCTTCCTTTTTCTTCATCTTCCTGGGCCTAAGTATTTTGGAGGCAGAAAAATTTACAAAGGCAAACTGGGGATTCATTGGCTGAAAATTGGCTTTAAATGTCCAATTGAAATTCCAGAATATAAATGATTATACATTAACTCTAACAAGGGAGGAGCTCTGCTCAGTAAGCACACATGTACAGCACGGCAAGCATTAAGATTAGTAAAAATTGAAAACAATCTCAAATCTCATCACAGGGTTTAAATACTGCAAGGCAGTAGCATAGTTTTTAACCGCCATCCGACCCATAGATGAGATAACTGCCTTCAAATTATTCCCATGTCTCTGTGTTTTACACATATTGTATGGGTTGGGAGGAAATTTTAATCCATTTTCATTCTATTATTTTTCTGGCAGCTCATGCTCTGCTTCGTTGAGGGGCAATGATACCTTTACTGGATGATTAGTGCTTACAATATAATCAGCACACATTTACCAATTGATAACCTGTAGTTGATTACAGGAAATTTTCGATTTACCGGCACCTAAATAACCGGAAATCTCGGTTAACCGGCAAAATTCAGGAGTAGGTTCAGGTAAGTTTTACTTCATATTCTACTTGCCTTCCTCGATCTGTTGCTGTGCAAGGGTGTGGCTGCAGCTGTTGCTAAGCTACAGAGACACTTGGAACTTGTGGCCATTGTTCTGCACTTAAGCAACAGGGTTTGTTGCTTTATACGGAGCTGTCAGCTCTCCGTATCTTTTACTATAGCTTTCGGTTATCCGGAATTTTTGATGAATCGGCACCATGTCGGCCCCGTCGGTGCCGGATAAAAAAAAGTTTCCTGTACTAAGAAAAAGCAGTCAGTATGCAGCAAGATATAATTGATCTGCAGGAAAGGCAATTATATCAATCATAAACTTGATTCTCTCTGTGCAATGCCACCAGAAATCAACTAGTGTATAATTAATATTTCAAAAATAATCCTACACTTTTTGAAGTACATGAATAATCTTACAGTTTTTTTTCCTTAGCAAAACAATGAATTGGTAAATTTATTTTCTGACTAATCTAGAAATGTAATCAAAGAGAGTCTAACTCAGTGGATTTTAAACGGCTCAGATAAAAACTTTTTGAATCTGTGATTTAGGTAAATTGATGCCTCCAATCCCAGAAATTTACATTCTCCCCGGTGTCCTGGCCAATATTTATCCCTCGACCACCATCACTAAAACAAATTATCTGGTTATTATTGTAGTGTATGTACCCGTCTACCTTTAAGAGAACTATTGTACGTAACTGCCCATCTTTAAGAGAACTACTTTAGGTGTTGCACTACTTTGTTGGCTTCTGTATACTGTAATACCGACGGTGACCACACCGGTATATAAGTGCTGTGTCAGGATTTATTGGGCAGATTCGCCCTGACCTTCGAATAGTAAAGTCCTGTTTTAAGTTACTCTGGTAGTCTGTGTATTAATTAACTAAACAACCCACAGACTTTACAGTGGCGACGAGTTCGATCGTACCCTGCGGCAACAATACTTCCGAAGCAGTTAACGAGCGTCGAGAAGAGGCAACCGCCCTCGTCATTCTGCTTGGAGAAAACTCGAGTCTGCAGAGCTGGAAAGGAGGAAGAATTCAGAGACAAAGACTTCCATTAGCAACAGGCACTGACTGTCCCTTCTGCCACGGTGAGGAATGAGCCGATCAGCACGAGAAGCAAGCCGGCCACGGTGACTGTGAGTAAGGGAAAAGTAAAAAGAATAACCGGAGGATAAGGGCGGTGCACTCGACCACGGTCGAGGGGGAAAGGAGCCGGACAGAAGTCGGGCCCAGAGGCGCTGAGACTGGGGCAGCGTGGAGCAAGGAAGCCGCAGTACAGACAGGCTGGGGACGCAACGGCGTCGTGAGACAGCTAGACCGCGACCGGCGGAAAAGGCCGGGCAGCGACCGAAGCCACGAAGCGCTGCGACCGGGAGCGTAGGCGCGGGAAGATATAAAAACTCAGCCGCAGCCGGGGAGGGAAGCACCGGACTGCGAGAGGGCTGGGAGGCGCGATTGGGAGCCGAGCGAGCGGGAGAGGCAGAGCCGACCAAAGGAGACTGAGCGAGAGCCAGTCCAGCGGCTGAAACTGTTCGCCGTCAACGGGGTGTACCCAGCGCCGGTAGAGCCGAGCGAGCGGGAGAGAGACAGAGCCTGAGCAAGGGGAACTGAGCGAGAGCCAGCCCAGCGGCTGAAACTGTTCGCCGTCAACGGGGTGAACCCAGCGCCGGTTGCCCTGCCGAGAAAAGGGAAAGCACTGAAGCCGACGCGCAGGCTGTGAACCTGAAAGCCAGCGGCCGTCGCCCGTGGGGAAAGTGTACCCCTCCCGCCAGGGGAAGAAACGCGGGAAGCCGCCATTAGGCGGAGAAGAAGACAGAAGCGGGGAACCGCCATTGAAGTGGGCGGGGAGAGAAGATTAGCACGGGAAACCGCCATTTTCGCGGGAACCGCCATCTTGAAGAAAAAAAAAAAGAAAATTTAAAGAAATAATCTGTGGTGTTATCAGGAAGAGAGGAAGATGCCTAAGCATGGTAACATCAACGATTTTAATTCCGAGGTAGAAGACTGGGCCACGTATGTGGAACGCATTGAGATCTATGGTGAGGCCAATAAAATAGAAGAAGATGACAAAGCTATAACCTTGCTAAACTCGATGGGCGCGAAGACATACGGGCTCTTGAAGCATCTACTAGCACCAGCTAAACCGGCGGATCAGACTTTCGATGATATTGTTGCTGTCCTGAAGGATCATTTTAACCCCGCACCACTGATGTTAGTGGAACGATCCAAATTTTACGCGAGAACGCAACGGAAAGAGGAAAGCAACGCGGAGTACCTGATTGAACTGCGTAGGCTAGCGAAACACTGTCAGTTTAGGGAAAATCTGGCAGAGGCACTCAGAGACAAATTCGTGTGTGGAATGTCGAAGGAAGAAACACAAAAACGACTGCTCGAAGAGAACGATCTTACACTTGATAAGGCTGTCCTTATTGCTGCATCGAACGAAGCCGCAGCGAAAGGAACGGCGGAAATGCAGCTAAAGGCAGTGGCACTCAGTGTGCAGCAAATTACTTCGGGTACAACGAAATGCTATCGTTGTGGGAAGACAACACACGACCAGAACCAATGCTGGTTTAAAAACCAGGAATGTAGGAAATGTGGCAAGCTCGGTCACATAGCTAAGGTATGCCGGTCAGGAAAGAAGACCAACAATAATGAGTCACCACAAAAGAGGTACAGGAAGGTACATGAGGTGACTAGGAAGAGTCCAGATGAACAGAACTCGGACTCAGACTCCAACAGCAAGGCACTGGGTAGTCTGAGGAGTCATAATGTGAGTAAAGAAGCTGACCGACAAGCTATCTGGATCACACTACAGATTGCAAAAGTCCAAGTGAAAATGGAAGTGGACACCGGATCGGCGTTGACGGTCATGAATAAGCATGATTATAAAAAGTTATTCAAGCATATTCCCCTACCGGATACGGAACTAGTATTGCAGACATACACGGGGCACAAAGTATACCCCATCGGAAAGATAGAAGTCAAGGTGAGATACAAGGACAAAGATCACCAAAGGATGGACCTGTATGTGTTGCCTGAGGGAGGTCCACCACTTCTGGGACGGGAGTGGATCAGGAAAATAAAGATAGACTGGCATTCACTAAACACCATGACGGTAGATTCCGGAAAGGAAGATGTCAAACCTGAACGGTTGTCCAGAATATTGGACGAAGCTAAAGAGGTATTCCAGCAAGGGCTGGGAACACTGCGAGGAATTAAAGCAAAGGTTAAGATTGCAGAACATGCAAGCCCAAAATTTTTCAAAGCCAGATCGGTACCTTACGCGATACGACCTGCTGTGGAGGCAGAACTGGAAGAACTTGAACGATCAGGGGTACTGTCAAAAGTGGACTGGAGTGAGTGGGCCACGCCCATTGTTCCCGTCATGAAGTCTTCACCAAGTAACAAGCCAGGGGGACCGGGGAAGGTCCGCATCTGCGGAGACTTCAAGATCACAGTGAATCCGGTGCTTCACACAGTACAATACCCGCTTCCGCGGATTGAAGACATCTTTGCTTCGTTGGCTGGAGGGAAACACTTCACCAAGATAGACCTGGCACAGGCATACTTACAAATGGAAGTCGAGGAAGAGTCGCGTCAGTACCTCACCATCAACACACACAGAGGCTTGTATCGTTATAATAGACTGGTTTTTGGGGTAGCTTCGGCTCCAGCAATTTGGCAGAGGGCCATGGAGCAGGTATTACAAGGAATTCCAAGCACGCAGTGTTACTTAGATGATATCCTGATTACGGGACAAGACGAGGAAGAACACCTCACAAATTTGAAACTGGTGCTCACTAGGTCGAAGGAATATGGCCTTCGAGTTAATCGCAAGAAATGTGAGTTCTTCCAAAAACGGATCTCGTACTGCGGTCATGTCATTGACCGAGAGGGGCTGCAGAAAAGAACAGCTGTCAGTGTGTCGAGGAACCCTGATGTGTGGATCTAGAGTGGTGATTCCACCCAAACTTCAACAGAAGGTGTTAAAGGAGCTGCACGAGGGACATCTGGGTGGAGTGAAAATGAAGAACCTAGCAAGAGCGTTTGTGTGGTGGCCAGGCATTGATGGGGACATCGAAGAAATCACTAAGAGCTGTCTAGGATGCCAGAAGGTCCAAAACGCGCCACCACAGGCTCCTCTGCATCCATGGGAGTGGCCCTCATCTCCTTGGCAAAGGGTACACACCGACTTTGCTGGTCCATTTATGGACTCAATGTTTCTAATAGCGGTGGATGCACACTCCAAGTGGCCGGAGGTAATAAAGATGTCAACCACCACCACGGAAAAAACCATCACAGTGTTAAGGACCATGTTTGCTAGGAATGGGCTGCCGGAACAGATCTGTTCTGATAATGGACCGCAATTTGTGTCCGAAGAATTCAAGAAATTCTTAAAGAGCAATGGGGTTAAGCACTGCACGTCAGCCCCATACCATCCCGCCTCCAATGGATTGGCTGAAAGGTTTGTCCAGACCTTCAAGAAGGCCATAAAGACCATGGGTAATGAAGCCATTAACTTACAACATAAGGTGGATAGCTTCTTGTTGGCGTACAGGAATGCAACACATCCGGTCACAAATCAAACTCCCGCCATGATGTTTTTTAATAGACGACTAAGATGCCGGCTGGATTTGCTTAAGCCAAACGTCAGAAGGGACATAGAGAACCAGCAATTCCAGGGCATGAATGAAAGGCCAACTAGATCTTTTCAGATAGGTCAACAAGTTTTGGCCCGGGACTACCGTACCGAGAAATGGCAGCCTGGAACTATTGGAAAAAGGCTAGGGCCGTTGATGTATACGGTGGACATTGGGGACAGTATAATAAGGCGCCATGTTGACCAGATCATAGGGTCAGCCACAAATGGCCAACCTACTCCACCACCTTACACGGTTAATGTTGAGACAGAGATACCCAGAACACCTACCTCCGATCTGGTAATACTGGAATCAGATGAACCTGACACTGTCCTTCAAGACGAATCGACCTTGCCAGAAGCACCTACTACCCCGCCGGGAGTTACGACACCACCGAGGCGTTATCCGGACAGAGTCCGGAAACCTCCAGAGAGACTGAATCTGTGAACTGTCTTGCATAAAGTTGTATATATGTTATAATGTATGTTTAATGGGGAATCAGTATGTTGTAAGCTAAAAAGGGAGGATTGTAGTGTATGTACCCGTCTACCTTTAAGAGAACTATTGTATGTAACCGTCCACCTTTAAGAGAACTACTTTAGGTGTTGCACTACTTTGTTGGCTTCTGTATACTGTAATACCGACGGTGACCACACCGGTATATAAGTGCTGTGTCAGGATGTATTGGGCAGATTCGCCCTGACCTTCGAATAGTAAAGTCCTGTTTTAAGTTACTCTGGTAGTCTGTGTATTAATTAACTAAACAACCCACAGACTTTACAATTATCACATTGCTGTTTGTGGAAACTTGCTGTGCTGAAATTGGCTGCCGCGTTTCTTATCTTGAAGAGTTACTGCATTTCAAAAGTACTTCATTCGGCATAAAGCACTTTGGGACATCTTGTGATCGTGAAAGGTGCTATATAAATCCAAGTTTTTCTTTCTTTCTTTTAGATGGAGGAATTTTAACATCGTTACTTTATTGTAGTTTCTTGGTAGCAATGTTAAACCAAGATTTTTGACGCAGTAAATATTTCTGTTTGTAACAGAGATTTAACAATCGTGATTAACACAACCCCGTAATAATTACATAGCAGCTACTTGCTCTTACACAACTCATCAGACCATTTGAATCCCAGGGTAAACTTTTGCATTGTTCAGTCCACCCTGTATTTTATGTTGTTGCCAATGCGGAGCTACTGGTGCTGTAATCATTTTTTGTGTGTATTCTTTGGTGTCACTTAAGTGAAATGAAAATTCCAGTCCTCCGTTCTTAGCATGTCCATGCTTTGCCTCATTACAGCCCCTGGTGATGGATGGGCAAGCTTAACTGATTTTGACCAAGCACTTCTTCTAAAGAGATGACAGAAATGAAAAATGAAACGGTCAAAGGAATTTTTACCACTTTCACTGCACGCAGGTGTGAACAGAAAAAAAAGCTCAACAGTAACCTGGGAAATTCAAATTGATTGTTTTATTAGTCAAATTAAAAAAAATTGATTTTTTGATTACTCAATTATTTCAAGTAAAATAGTCTAAAGTTAATTTTTAAGTAATTAATTATAAATGCTACATATTAGCCATATTACTTTATGGTAATCAACTGAAACTGTTTTGTGATAACCTTGCAGTGGTTGTGATATAGTTGTTAACTGTTCAATGAGGGTGTCATTATGCATCAGTGGCACCGAGCGCACTGGTTGTCTATTAAAAAAACAAGCCTAAGACTGAACAAAGCCACCCCTTAAAGTTCATGTGTATATAATACAAAAAGAAGCTTTGATTAACATTAGTCTCAAGTAATCTCTTACCAACTGAAGGAGCATTGTCACCATCTCAACAGCATAAAGAAACATTTTATAATAACTTTATAATAGTCATTGTCATGAATTGACACAATTTGTTTTCCAGTTTTCTGCCATTTTATCATCTTCTCCAAGTAACTATTCTTCATATGTGAGCCCAGACAATGAGTGTTACCAGATCTAAACCATGGGGAGCATCACAGCCAATCCGGATCCTGTCCACAACTGACATTCCCAGCGGGTCACTCAATAGTGATCAAGAGAAGGAATCCTGACTGATTAGTCCTCTCCTTAGCCCAGGGATGCTGAGGTCAACTCTAACACCTTACTGTCACCCCAGCTGAGATCAGCGAATACATTACAGAAAGGAATCAAACCGTAACTTTGCATGCAACACTGCAAGAACACAAGTGAGGCACTGTCAGACCTGACACCCCAGATGATGAGATGATAAATGAGATGTGCACATTATCTTTTCTTGTTTTGAGTATCAAATGTAATGATTCATTTATGTTTCCTAATTCCTTATTGCCATACACAAACATTTTATTGTGACTTAGTTATGACAGATGTTCACAAATGCTAATCTGAAGACCACAGATTGTATCAATTATTTGAGCAAACGGAACGAACAGCTCAAGATTTCTTTTAAACTGTTGGACTTCTGCAGTTTGACATTGCATTTGCTATTGTACTTCTTTGTAAAAGGTTGCATATTAGTATAATAACAATAAGTTTGGTAATTCAAGAGCATGTTTATTCATCAAAAAAGTGATTCTTCAATATTAATAATTGAGCCTGAAGCCACTGTTTTGATTCAGGAGCTGTTTATTATCCTCTGTGTTAAGTCTGTGTGTTATAGTGAGAATTACTACACAGACCACAAGAGTAAATTCAACAGGTCTTTACTGGTTGGAGGTCGGACTATACTGAATACAATATTATTACACTGTGCTTATATACCGGTGTGGTCACCCCCGGTATTACGTATACAGCAGCCAAAGAAAGTAGTACCTTTCTTAAGGTGGACCAGGCTTAAGTTCTCTTAAGGTGGAACAGGTTACATACACCACAATCCTCCCTTTTTAGCTTAACAGTCATATCCCCAAATAAACATAACATATATACATATATAACTTCAGGTATAACAGTTCAAAGGTTCAGTCTCTCAGGAGGCTTTCTGATTCGGCTTGGATAACGCCTTTCAGTGGTCTCTGATTCTTGTTGTTGAGGTGCCTCCTCTAGTTGGTTGCCAATGTATTGGGTGTCATCATCATCAAATACATTCTCGGCCGAGGTAGATGCTTCAGGTTCATGAACGTCTTCCACAGCTGTCTCTGTCACAACCATGGGTTCGACCCTTGCTCTCGACTCTACCAGTTGATCCGCATGACGCCTTATCACATTATGACCAATATCTACGGTGTACATCAGAGGTCCTTGTCTGGCCCGGATTGTTCCGGACTGCCATTTGTCGTTTCCATAGCCCCTTGCCATCACTGGTTGTCCTACGTCGAAAGTTCGAGTGGTCTTGCTGTTAATATGCCGAAACTGTTTGTTTTCCACTTCCCTCCGCACATTTGGTTTTAACAAGTCCAACTTGGACCGCAACCTCCTGTTATAAAACATCATAGCAGGACTTTGGTTAGTCACAGCATGATCGGCGTTTCTATATGACATCAGGAACTTATCGACCTTGTGTTGCAGCGGAATCTGATCATCATTCATGGCCTTAATAGCCTTTTTGAATGTCTGGACAAATCTTTCAGCCAACCCGTTTGTCGCCGGATGATATGGGGCAGAGGTATAATGTTTAACTCCATTCTTCTTTAAGAATTGTTGGAATTCTTCCGATACAAACTGTGGTCCGTTGTCCGAACAGATCTGTTCTGGCAATCCGTTCCTTGCGAATATTGTTCTTAACACCGCAATTGTCTTTTCTGAAGTAGTGGTATTCATCTTGATGACTTCTGGCCATTTAGAATGTGCGTCCACCGCGATTAGGAACATGGAATCCATGAATGGACCAGCAAAGTCAATGTGTACGCGTTGCCATGGGGCTGAAGGCCATTCCCATGGGTGTAGCGGTGCTATCGGAGGTGCATTTTGCACTTTTTGACACCCAGCGCAGCTTTTCGTTAACTCCTCAATCTGTTGGTCAATACCCGGCCACCATACGTAAGCCCTAGCAAGACTTTTCATTTTAACTCCCCCCAGATGACCTTCATGTAGTTCTTTTAAAACTCTTTCCCTTAACTTGGGAGGAATAATCACTCTTGTCCCGTACATCAAAGTACCATGGCAGACGGACCGCTGGTCTCGCCTTGCCGAAAATGCCGGTAACAGAGGATCACCCCGTGTTGGCCATCCTTTCACTGTCACCTCGTAGACTCTGGACAGTGTCGGGTCGTTCCTGGTTTCTCTTTCAATCCTTGCGTTGGTGACAGGTAAACACTCGATAATGGTCGAATGAAATAACTCAACAGGGTCAACTTCCGTCGTGTCTTCATCTTCAGGTAGTGGCAGGCGCGACAGGCCATCAGCATTGCCATGCTGTTTCGTACCTTTGAATTCTATCTGATATTGATGTGCCCCCAAGAAAAGAGACCATCTCTGGAGACGCTGTGCTGTCATCACCGAAACACCCTTCTTAGGGTTAAAAATGGACACCAACGGTTGATGGCCCGTCAGAAGTGTGAATTTTTGGCCCTGTAGGTAATGATTAAACTTCTTCACTCCCCATACAAGGCTAAGGGCCTCCCTATCGATCTGCGCATAGTTGCGCTCAGCGGAGGTCAATGATCTGGATGCAAACGCGACTGGCCTTTCCGTGCCATTTGGCAATTTATGTGAGAGTACTGCCCCAATACCATATGGAGAAGCATCACAAGCCAACCGAATAGGCAGTGTCGGGTTGAAGTGAGCCAACACTGCCTCTGAGGTGATCAATTCTTTGCTTTTGCGAAATGCCTTCTTACAGTTTTCGCCCCAGTCCCATGGTACCCCTTTCTGTAAAAGAGCGTTCAACGGATGCAGCACCGTGGATAGATTTGGCAGAAATTTATGGTAGTAGTTAATTAATCCTAGAAACGACCTCAACTGAGAGACATTCTCCGGAGCGGGAGCCTTTACAACTGCCGCTATCTTGTCAGGAGACTTATGAAGCCCCTCCCGGTCAATGACATGACCACAGTACGAGATCCGCTTCTGGAAGAACTCACATTTCTGCCGATTTACCCTAAGTCCACACTCTTTCAGTCTGTTGAGCACCAGTTCCAAGTTAGCGAGATGCTGTTCATCACCATCACCTGTGATCAGAATGTCGTCCAGGTAACATTGTGTGCCTGGAATTCCCTGTAATACCTGCTCCATGGCCCTCTGCCAAATTGCTGGAGCCGATGCCACACCAAAAACCAGCCTATTGTACCGGTACAACCCTCGATGCGTGTTGATCGTGAGGTATTGGCGTGACTCTTCTTCAACCTCCATCTGCAAGTACGCCTGCGCCAGGTCTATCTTGGTGAAGTGTTTCCCGCCAGACAGTGAAGCGAAAATATCCTCAATCCGTGGAAGCGGATACTGCACCGTGTGAAGCACCGGATTAACGGTGATCTTGAAATCTCCACAGATGCGAACCTTCCCTGGATCTCCTGGCTTATTGTTCGCAGGACATTTCATAACGGGAACAATGGGCGTAACCCACTCACTCCAATCTACTTTAGACAGTACCCCTGAACATTCTAGTGCTTCCAGCTCCGCTTCAACCGCAGGTCGTATTGCATAGGGTACCGGTCTGGCTTTAAAAAATTTTGGTTGTGCATTGAAATAAAGAATAGATTGGCCTTCCAAAGCTAGGCTTTATTAACTTTAAAATCAGCAGCATATCTTTCCACATCCAGTCCCAACTAAAGCTAGAAAAGGACTGAATTTAAGGTAGCCACAACACATCATGTGATCATCAACTACCAATGAGATTACAACACATATCCCAAGGCAGTTAACAAACAACGAATCACAATACTTTTACTAATCAAGGAATAATCACCACATTCACCCCTCCTTTTAAAATATACTCCAACCTAATAACTTTTACAATTTACAATTAATTATTTACAACTAAACTATGCACGAGAATAAAACTATTTACATAACACAATACTAAATGAACAACAACAAATAATAACATTACGCATAAGTATTAAGTATCTCTCAACTAAAACAATATACTATAATATTTCAACAATTTTTAAAACACTACTATCAATTTAAAAGTCCATTTTCAATCGGTCGACCGTATATCTTGTTCGTGTCGACCTTCTTAACCTTGGTGAAATTCCTTGCCCTCCCACGCCAGAAGGCACAGAAGTATCTTCAACAGGAAGGCTATCCATATCCCGATTCTCAACGGTTTCCGGATTAGAAATCCCATCAGAAGATGAACTGGGATGGTCATAAACATCTATCAAAGGCTGACTAATAGAAGTATGATTATCTGCAATCAGATTGGAAATATTCGTAGTATCTGTAACAGCATCCACATTATCCGAATCATGACCATTATTAATATCCTCAGAAGGGGGCTGGCCCCCACAAGGAGCCAAGTCTTTAATTGAAACAGTACTTTCTTTCCCATCTTGGAATCGAATATGAGCATATTGGGAATTTGCCTCCAACAGCTCCACCTCCTCCACCAAGGGGTCATATTTTGACAATCTAACATGGCGTCGAAGCAACACAGGTCCCTGCATAGTAAGCCATGAAGGTACCGAATATCCCATAGTAGATCTCCGCGGATAGTTAAAGAGCCTTTCATGGGGGGTCACATTAGTAGCCGTTGAAAGCAATGATCTAATGGCATGCAGGGCATCAGGCAGCACCATTTCCCACTGTGTATTCTTAAGGTTCTGGGATGTCAATGCCAACATAACTGCCTTCCAGATCACCCCATTGTATCGTTCACACTGTCCATTACCCTGGGGATTATACGGGGTAGTTCTACTAGTAGAAATTCCCCGACTCTGAAGGTATTCCTTCAACTGGGAAGACATAAAAGAACTTCCCTGATCCGAATGGATATACGCAGGCATCCCAAAGATGACAAAAAGTTGAGTCAAACATTTAATAACTGTAGCAGCTGATACATCTGCACAAGGAAAAGCAAAAGGGAACCTTGAAAACTCGTCCACAACAGTAAATATATATCGGTTTTGAGTAGTTGAAGGAAGAGGTCCCTTAAAATTGACACTCAAACGTTCAAAAGGAGAAGTAGCCTTTATAAGATGAGCTCGTTGAGGCTTAAAGAAATTCGGTTTACACCAAGCACAGATAGAACATGATGAAGCCATCCGCTTGACGTCTTCAACTGAAAAAGGCAAGTTCTTACTGCGTACAAAGTGTATCATCCTCGTAACCCCAGGATGACATAAGGCATTGTGAAGATTAATAAGCGTATCTCCGTGAATCACAGAACAATAAGCCCTTGACAGTGCATCAGCAGCAACATTATCCTTCCCCGGACGATAAACTATGTCAAAATGGTAACATGCCAACTCAATCCTCCATCTCATTATTTTATCATTTTTAATCTTTCCAAAATGTTTAACATCAAACATAAAGGACACAGATTTTTGATCAGTTACCAACGTGAAATGTCGCCCCGATAAATAATGTCTCCATTTACGCAATGCTTCTACTATTGCGTATGCCTCTTTTTCTATTGAGGAATGTCTTTTTTCACTATTATTCAAAGTACGTGAGAAAAAGGCCACAGGTCTTCCATTTTGGTTCAAAGTAGCCCCAATTGCAAAATCCGAAGCATCCGTCTCAATCACAAAGGGAACCTGCTCATCAATGGAATGCACAACTGCTCCTAAAATATCCTTTTTAAAATTCTCAAAACATGTCCTGGCCTCCCATGATAGAGGATATGTCGTAACCCGAATAAGAGGCCGGATCTTCCGTGAAAAATTTGCAATCCAATTAGAATAATAAGAAAACAGTCCAACAACTCGTTGCAAAGCCTTAGAATTAGTAGGACAAGGTAAATCGATCAATGGTCGCAGACGTTCTGGATCTGGTTTAATCTTATTTCCCGAAATAATATACCCCAATAGATTTACCTCAGTAGTCGAAAAGATACATTTCTCTTTGTTAAAAGTTAAACCAACTTTTTCCGCAGCTTGAAGGAATCTTTTTAAATTAGAATCATGCTCCACCCTTGATTTGCCACACACTGTGATGTCATCTAAGTATGAAAAGGTGTCAGAGAGGGAGTTATCACTTATAAAAGCATCCATTGCCCGTTGAAAACAAGCAACACCATTAGTAACACCAAATGGTATTCGGCAAAACTGATACAGCTTTCCACCAGCCTCAAAGGCCGTATATGGTTGATCCTTCTTAACAATAGGAATCTGATGATAAGCACTCTTTAAATCAATAGTGCTAAAAACTTTATACTGAGATACTTTATTGATAAGCTCATCAATCTTAGGCAAAGGGTACGCGTCTAATTGAGTATACCTATTAATAGTTTGGGAATAGTCTATCACCATTCGTTTCTTGTGTCTCTCATTAGTCGTGACAACTACCTGTGCTCGCCAAGGCGAACAACTAGGTTCAATGATTCCTTCCAATAAGAGACGTTGAACTTCAGAATTAATAAATTCTCTATCCTGACTACTATATCTTCTTGACTTGGTAGCAATTGGCTTACAATCCGACATCAAATTGGAAAAAAGTGATAATGGAGGAATAGATAAAGAGGTTAATCCACAAATAGATAAAGGTGGCTTAGTCCCTCCAAATGAAAGACTAAGAGACTCGTGTAACTGAAGCACATCATGTCCAATCAAAATATCCGCACAGAGATTAGGCAAAACAGATAGGCGTATATCAGTATACGTATTACCTAGAAGAACCATTTTCACAAAGCAACAACCAACTATTTGTGAAGTAAGTGTCGTCTGAGCCATACACACCTGATACGTAACAGGCGAAATTTTCAAATGCTTCTCCTTCGCAAACTGAAGACTTATAAAACTCTCAGTACTGCCCGTATCTATAAGGGCCTTCACTTCCAACCCATTAACTTGAGCCGTAACTATAGCTTTGTTCAGGCCATGAGCAAATGCAGCAGAAATTGATGCAATAAACGCCCTATCTAAAGGCTGAATAGTCACAGAAGAGGTAGTGGAGGAAGACCCTCCCACACCAGGAGAAGGGAAGGTAATTGAACCTGATGATTTGCACACACGTGCATAATGACCTCTCTTGCCGCATTTACTACACACAGTCTCCCGAGCAGGACACTTCAGACGAGGGTGCCGGATATTCCCACAAAAATAACACTTCTGAATCCTAGAGGCAACGGCCGCCGAAGTAGAAACTGTTTCAAAATCTAGTAAACCACTCCCATTAAGTCCACATAATTCCTTTTCATCCGAAACTGCCGAAACCATAGTCGCAGGCCAATTAAAAAGAGCATAAGAATCCGAACTTCTCTGAGCCACATCCAATGTAGAAGCTTGCTCAAAAGCACTTTTAAGATCCAGAGTCTTATTTTCTAACAACCGCTGACGAATTGATCTAGACAGTAATCCATTAATAAAAGCATCCCGTACCGATTCGTCCTTATATTCTTCAGCCGTCACAGCCTTATAATTACAGTCAACACTAAGGCACCGAAGTGCTTGTAAATAAGTATCCAAAGATTCTCCCACCTGCTGCCTACGGGCAGATAAAAGATGACGTGCAAATACCTCATTCTTTGGTTTAACAAAAATCTTTTACAATGTAGAAATAGCCTCTTCATAAGTTTTACAGTGCAAAATATATTTATATACATCCGGGTCAATGTAGTTGATCAGCATATTCAGCTTATTTAGAGCCTCTTGATCCAACACGCCCAAAAAGTTTTTAAATGTACAATACCAATGTTTCCATTTATCATCCACTCCAGCAGAATTGGGGTCAGCCTTGAATCGTTCTGGTTGAAGATATCGCTCCATTCTAACATAAAGTTAATAAATTGAAATAAAGAATAGATTGGCCTTCCAAAGCTAGGCTTTATTAACTTTAAAATCAGCAGCATATCTTTCCACATCCAGTCCCAACTAAAGCTAGAAAAGGACTGAATTTAAGGTAGCCACAACACATCATGTGATCATCAACTACCAATGAGATTACAACACATATCCCAAGGCAGTTAACAAACAATGAATCACAATACTTTTACTAATCAAGGAATAATCACCACATGCATGTTCATCAATCTTGATGTTTGCCGTAATTCCTCTCAGTGTTCCCAGTCCCGGCTGGAACACCTCTTTAGCCTCATCCAATATTCTGGACAATCATTTAGGTTTGACAGCTGTTTCCCCGGAATCTACCGTTAGTACTTTCAAGGAGTGCCAGTCCATATTCATTTTCCTAATCCACTCCCGTCCTAGTAGTGGTGGACCTCCTTCAGGTAGCACATATAAGTCCATTACTTGGCTTCCTTCGCCCTTGTGGACCACTTCTACCTCTATTTTTCCGATGGGGTACACTCTTTGCCCCGTGTACGTTTTCAATATAATCTCCGTATCCTGTAAGGGAATATGTTGGAATAGCCTTCTGTAATCTTTCTTATTCATGACCGTCAATGCCGATCCAGTGTCCAATCCCATTTTTACTTGGACTCCTGCTATCTTAAGAGTGACCCAAATTGTCTGGAGGTCTGTATCCTTACCAACGTTGTGTATTCTTAAGCTATCCAGTTCATTACTGCTAGCGTCTGAATCTGACTTCTGTTCAGTCAAACTGTTCTTTGTCACCTTGTGTACCTTTGCATATTTTCCTTGCGGTGACTTTTTATTGCTGGTCTTCGTTCCTGACCGGCATACTTTAGCTATGTGGCCAAACCTGCCACACGTTCTGCATTCTTGGTTTTTAAACCAACACTGGTTCTGATCGTGCGTTGTCTTTCCACAACGATAACATTTGACAGAACTCAAACCCAATTTGTTTGTACCGAGTTCCGGTGGCCGTAGCTGCATTACTGCCGTGCCTCTCGCTGCGGCCTCGTGTGCTGCTGCCATAGTGACCGCCTTCTCGAGAGACAGCTCATTCTCCTCGAGCAGTCGCCTTTGTGTATCCTGTTTAAATAAACCACACACAAATCTATCTCGAAGTGCCTCTGTCAGTCCCGTTCCAAACTGACAATATTTTGCTAGCTTACGTAATTCCATCAAATATTCAGCATTGCTTTCATTTTGCCGCTGTCTTCTATCGTAAAATTTAAATCGTTCCGCTAGCATCAGCGGCGTGGGGCTAAGATGATTTTTTAGGACAGTAACAATCTGTTCGAACGTCTTATCCGCCGGTTCATCTGGTGATAACAGGTGTTTCAATTGCCCGTATGTCTTCGCACCCATTAAGTTTAGTAATGTTAGTGCTTTATCTGTCTCAGGAATTTTATTTGCCTTACAATAGTTTTGTATGCGTTCTACATACATAGCCCAGTCTTCTATATCACTGTCGAAGGCATTAATGTTCCCATGTTTAGGCATCGTAGCAATTTATCGTATTTTTAATGTTATCTAAGATGGCGGCTTCCCGCTCTTGCCGTCGTCCTCCGCCCACAAAATGGCGGTTTTCCCGCGCTTGGCGGTCTTCACCCGTCCCCCGACGCTGTCTCCGCTTCACCGCGGCTCTCGCGCCTTCAGTTTCCCCAGACGCTGCGCCTTTAGCCCGAATGCGGCCCTTATCTCCGGTCGCGATCGATGTCCCGCACTGCGCCTCTCGCTCGAAAGCGGCCCGGCCCTTATCTCTGGTCACGATCGACCTCACCGCCCTTATTCCTCCGTCTTCCCAGCCCCGTCTGTACAGCCAACGCGGTTGACTTTCTGTCGCGTCGCTGCCCGGCTTAGCCACCACGAGGTAGTAGAAGAAGCTGACAGTCGCTGATGGAGGCTTCGAGGTCAGGATGTCTTCTGCACTCCAGTTGCTCGATGCCTGCCGCTCGACGTGTCTTCCCGTAGGTGATGAGGGTGGAAACCTCTCTTCGACGTCCTGTCTGTGGACGAAGTCGCCGTGGAAATTACTGCAGCAGGGTAAGAATCGGACTCGTCGCCACTGTTAAGTCTGTGTGTTATAGTGAGAATTACTACACAGACCACAAGAGTAAATTCAACAGGTCTTTACTGGTTGGAGGTCGGACTATACTGAATACAATATTATTACACTGTGCTTATATACCGGTGTGGTCACCACCGGTATTACGTATACAGCAGCCAAAGAAAGTAGTACCTTTCTTAAGGTGGACCAGGCTTAAGTTCTCTTAAGGTAGAACAGGTTATATACACCACACTCTGAACTGTTGATATGGCTACGTTCTCTGCTTAAACAATCTGACTAAACAATACTACCTCCAAATGTTACATCTAAAGCCGTATTAATCATTGCAAGCATCGGTGGCATGTAGGAAGGTATTTTCGTCAGACCCAAAAATGGAGGCAACCA
This sequence comes from Somniosus microcephalus, assembly GCF_052327205.1. Lineage (NCBI taxonomy): Eukaryota > Metazoa > Chordata > Chondrichthyes > Squaliformes > Somniosidae > Somniosus > Somniosus microcephalus. Next base: position 120,814,196 of record NC_140987.1, on the reverse strand, counting down.
CCTGATCCCTCCCCACCCACATAATGTACCAGCCAACCCAGCATAGCGTGGGCATTTTCAGCTTGTGCATAGTAACTGAACATGCCTTGAACAGCTATAATACAAAGTCATGAACAAAGCAAAATAATCAACAGTTGCTTCTCCTGAGGTTGCACTTTGCAAATATCAATGTGTAAATCAGGAGTCCAAACTGTGGGTGTTACAGGCAAGGTTGCAACGAGCCCAAGGCAATCATCAAGTGACAAGGCTGCAACTTGATGACAGATCTCAGATTGAGATGCAGCAGAGCAGCTGCTCCCCAACTGACCCATGTCTCGGAATCCAAATTGGGAGCTTCTGCCTGTATGGCTAAAGCATATGCTGCCATTACCAAATGAACAATCAGGACAGGTTCACACAATCTTTTTCCCTCTAAGGTGAGGGATGTTGGTGCTGGGGAATTAAACACTTTCCACCTCAAGCAATCTTTTGACCATACCAAGCACTCCCAGGTCATGAATAACATAGTTAGATGCAGATTGCTCTATGCCACCACAATAATATGCCTTAGCCCCAACTTCAGAAAAGCACCCCTACTGCATTAAAGTGAATTTTTCTCATTTCCCACATCAGCCATCTATTCATTAGTGCTAAATTAGAGATAGTGTTATGTTGTCGGTCCATGCCTATCTAGAAACTGGTTGAGATAACTCAAACTTATTTCAAGTAGAACACCTACAGGCAGCAAAGGAAAAGACTTTCATCAATCGGTGGAAGATAGATTGAATCCCATTCCAGAGGTTTAAAAGCTTGAACTAACCCAGGTGCATGGTATGAAAGGTGATGTATTGGCATGTATAGGGAACAAAGGGTTAGCATTAAGGGTTGTTACTCAGATTGGAGAATGGTTGGAAGTGGTATACCCCAGATATTAGTGCTAGGCCCATTTTTGTTCATCTATCTATATATATAAAGCAGTCGATCTGTCTGTCTGTCATTCCGTCTGTCTGTCTGTCTGTCTGTCTGTATTGTATAAACTCGAAAGTTATAGAGCGTACCTACACGTGTGTTACATCGAAAGAAAGCTTACGATTCCAGAACCGTCATAAGCATATTTACGTTTGCGAGACAAAAATTGCGCCCGCAGTATCCAAAAAACGTTCAACATTCCGCTCATTATCCGCTCATTAGCATCGAGTGACGTCGAGGTCAACCAATCATACGGTCGAGCGACCCGACGGTCGACCAATCGCTGCATGGCAGGGCGGGTTCCTGGCGCTTGCAGAGCAAGCCCTCCTAGAGTCGAGTGATGGGACGATTGACCAATCCTACGCTTCGGTGACCTGGCGGTCGACCAATCGGTGCGTGTGTGGGCGGGCCTTATTGTTCTGAACCGAGGTGAGTCGCCGCCATCTTGATTCCAAACTTTTCATTTCTTTTTCCCGCTTTCTGCGTCTTTAAAAAAAAGTTGCTTTTAAAACACATAGGCCTAGAAACTCAGTGGCTGCGCCACCAGTTAGCGCCAAAGAGGGCACTCAGTGGCTTTAGCGCCACTGGCCACGCCTCCCATGATATTTAGCGGGGCGCTAATGGCGGCGTTAGCTTGTAGCGCTGCACGCCACCAATGACGTCATTGGTGTGCGCAGCACCCCGCTCCCTGCCCCGATCGCGATATTTGGTCGCGCCCGCCTCTGTAACGCCGGTTGCAAATCGCGACCGGTTCACAGGGCCTACCTGTGACGGTAGTGGCGCAAATTAAGGTGGAGGTGCGGGGCGGCCATTTTTTCCGGTGGCCGCCTGCCAGCACCTCCTCGCGCCGCCCTCCCCGACCTCCTGATCCACCCCCGGGCAGTGCCGGCTGTGTCCCAAAAGCCCGGCACTTCTCCTCGGTGTCGGGCTCTTTTGCTGGCACTCGCGATCGGTGATCGCGCTGGTGCAGGCCCCTCCCCCTTAAGAAGGGGAGGAAGGCCTGCAGTACAGCAGTGCGCCGTGCCACAGCATGTGGCGCTGTGGCACGTAGCGCGGCGATATTCAGTTTGAGCGCCCCAAGCGGGACGCGGGGAGCCTCGAGCAGCGCCCCGAGTCCCTCTTAGGGCGCTCCCACTGAATATCGGGAGGGCGCAAGCAGCTCTGGCTGGAGTGCAAATTCCGGCGCCCAGGTGAGCTGGGCGCCCCAAACGCGGCGCCACCGAATTTTTAGCCCATATTGGTTTTTTAAAAAGTTAATAACTTTCTAAATCTTTTATCTAATCTCATTAATTTTCCTACCTTTCCCCGTTTTGCAGGTAGGCCTCGAGCCTGGGCGTCTGTTGCCAGCATGTTGGACCCTAGGCAATTTTTTTGTGGCAAGCTCCTCCCACCCCTCAACCCCCACCCCCCACCCCCACCCCCCCGCTGGCCGATTCCGAACCAGCGGCCAGCCATCTTGGTAAAGGCTGGCTGGGCTCACTGCAACCTCCTCGCACTTCATTCGGGGGGGACGGGGAGAGGGAGGGGAGAGGGAGCGGAGAGGGTTACCCCGGCAACCGGCTCGCCAGCCGCAATCGGCCGCTCAGGCCCAGGCCCGGAGATCGGGAGGCGGAGAGGGGAGGAGGGTTACCAAGGCAACCGGGCCCGGCCAGCCGCAATCGGCCGTCTCAGGCCAGGCCCGGAGATCGGGAGGCGGAGAGGGGAGGAGGGTTACCAAGGCAACCGGGCCCGGCCAGCCGCAATCGGCCGTCTCAGGCCCGGTCTCGGGAAGGGCGGGGCTCGGGCTCACCGGGGCGCTGTGCTCGGCATGTCAGTGCGTGGGGTGGCACGGAGCTCAGCAGAGCCATCGCCTGCAGTGGGGAGAGGGCCTGCTGGCTCCCCCACTCCCTTTCTCCCCCCTCCTTCCCCCACCTCCTCCACCCCTCCCCTCTCCCCCACCCCTCCCCTCTTCCCCTCCCCTCTCCCCCTCCCCTCCTCTCCCACTCCCCCTCCCCCCTTCCTCCCCTCCCTTCCCCCTCCCCCTCCCCTTCCCCCCTCCCATCCCCCCTCCTCCCTCCCCTTCCTACCCCCTCCTCCCCCTCCCCTTCCTCCCCCCCTCCCTCCCCCTCACCTCCCCCTCCCCTTCCCCCCGCCCCCTCCCCCCTTCCCCCTCCCCCCTCCCCTCCCCTCCCCTTCCCCTTCCCCTTCCCCCAGTCGCGCTCTCTCTCCCCCCTTCCCTTCCCCCTTCCCCCTCCTTCCCCCCTCCCCCCTTCCCCTTCCCCCCTTCCCCCACTCCTTCCCCCCCTCCTTCCCCTTCCAGTCGCTCTCTCTCTTCCCCCCAGTCGCTCTCTCTCTTCCCCCAGTCGCTCTCTCTCTTCCCCGAGTCGCTCTCTCGCTCCCCAGTCGCTCTCTCTTCCCCAGTCGCTCTCTCTCTTCCCCCCCAGTCGCTCTCTCGCTTCCCCCCAGTCGCACTCTCTCTTCCCCCCAGTCGCTCTCTCTCTTCCCCCCAGTCGCGCTCTCTCTCTTCCCCCCCGAGTCGCTCTCTCTCTTCCCCCCCAGTCGCTCTCTCTCTTCCCCCAGTCGCTCTCTCTCTTCCCCCCCAGTCGCTCTCTCTCTTCCCCCCCAGTCGCTCTCTCTCTTCCCCCCCAGTCGCGCTCTCTCTCTTCCCCCCAGTCGCTCTCTCTCTTCCCCCCCAGTCGCTCTCTCTCTTCCCCCCAGTCGCTCTCCCTCTTCCCCCCCCAGTCGCTCTCTCTCTTCCCCCCCCAGTCGCTATCTCTCTTCCCCCCCAGTCGCTCTCTCTCTTCCAACAACAACATGCCTCGAAAAAGC